>NC_057806.1:266489797-266647856 GCF_018294505.1 Triticum aestivum
ACCCTCTTTCCTAGGGTTTCGGTTCAGAATCTGCTTCTTGAGGACATCACATAATGTCTGATGTCCTTTAAGACTTTTGTACATCCCCGTTTCAAGCAATGTCTTCAACCTAGCATTCTCATCAGCAATAGCAGTGGTATCCTCAGCAGAGGGGTTAGTTACCACATCAACAGTTGAAGATATTGCAACATCAATAGTAGTGGAACATTCAACAACAGAAGTAGCATTATCACGCTCAATGCATTTAAGACATGGTGGTTCAAATCCTTCCTGAGCGGAACTGATCTGTTCGGCGCGAAGTGACTCGTTTTCCTTTTGAAGATCTTCATGAGCCTCTCTCAACTTCTCAAGTTCTTGCTTCCTTTGAAGATAATCATAGGAAAGCTTTCATGAGTTGTTGAGAGAGTATCAAGACGATCTTCAAGTTCCTGATACTTAACGTGAAGATTTTTATGTCTTCAATTAAGGATTCAGATCGAGTCATTTCAGTACCCAACAGATCATCGCTTCTGTCTAACAGTTTTTGAATATGTTCCATAGCTTTCTGTTGTTCAGTTGCAATTTTAGCAAGTGTTTTGTAGCTGGGTTTTGAATCACAGTCAGAGTCATCGTCACTAGATGTTTGATAGCGAGTAGTGTGTGTGTTTACCTTGGCACCGCGTGCCATGAAGCAGTAGGTAGGAGTGGAGTCGTTCTTGTCATTTGCGTCGGTGTCGGTGATGCAGTCATTGTCTTCAGTGTTGAAGATGGACTTGGCGATGTATGCTGTAGCCAGACTCGCAATGCCAGAATCAGACTCCTCCTCAGACTCCACCTCTGCCTCCTCAGAAGCGGACTCCTCCTCTGAATCCATTTCCTTGCCAACAAACGCACGTGCCTTGCCAGATGAGCTCTTCTTGTGTGATGAAGACTTTGAGGAAGACTTGGAAGAAGACTTTGAGTATTTCTTCTTCTTCTTGTCGTCAGAATCATATTCCTTGCTCTTCTTCTTCCTTCTGTTCTCATTGTCCCACTGTGGACACTCAGATATGAAGTGTCCAGTTTTCTTGCACTTGTGACATGTTTTCTTCTGATAGTCATGAGCAGAAGCTTCATCATTCCTTGAGCTTGATCGTGAAGATTTTATGAAGCCTTTCTTCTTGGTGAATTTTTGGAACTTCTTCACTAGCATTGCAAGTTCCCTTCCAATGTCTTCAGGATCATCAGAACTGCTGTCAGATTCTTCTTCAGATGAGGAAACATCTTTTGCCTTCAAGGCACGAGTTCGCCCATAGTTTGGACCGTAGATATCTCTTTTCTCAGAAAGCTGAAACTCATGTGTGTTGAGCCTCTCAAGTATGTCAGACGGATCGAGTGTCTTGAAATCAGGACGTTCTTGAATCATCAGGGCTAGGATGTCAAATGAACTATCAAGTGATCTCAGCAGCGTCTTGACGACTTCATGTTTGGTGATCTTAGTGGCGCCGAGGGCTTGAAGCTCATTTGTGATGTCAGTGAGCCGGTCAAATGTGTGCTGGACATTCTCATTGTCATTTCGCTTGAAGCGGTTGAAGAGGTTGCGAAGAACACTGATTCTTTGATCTCTCTGGGTTGAGACGCCTTCATTGACCTTGGAGAGCCAGTCCCATAGCAGCTTGGATGTCTTCAAGGCACTCACACGGCCATACTGTCCTTTTGTCAGATGACCACATATGATATTTTTGGCAGTAGAGTCCAGTTGAGTGAACTTCTTGACATCAGCAGCAGTGACACCTTCTCCAGCCTTGGGAACACCGTTCTCGACAACATACCATAGGTCGACGTCAATGGCTTCAAGATGCATGTGCATCTTATTCTTCCAGTAGGAATATTCAGTTCCATCGAAGACGGGGCACGCAACGGAGACTTTGATTATCCCTGCAGTCGACATAGCTAAAACTCCAGGTGGTTAAACCGAATCACACAGAACAAGGGAGCACCTTGCTCTGATACCAATTGAAAGTGCGTTATATCGACTAGAGGGGGGGTGAATAGGCGATTTTTATGAAAGTCTTCAAAACGTGGGAGTTATGAAGACAAACAGTGAAGACTTTGCCTATTACTATGCAGCGGAAGTTAGATTACACTAGGCAAGCCATGGTCAAGTATTCAATAGAGTGAAAGCACAAAGACAAACAGCTCCAGTGTAATAAGGATCAAGTAGGAAGAAGTTATGAAGCCAAACAGATCATACATTCACGTTGTGAAGACAAAAGATAGAGCAAGCATGCAATGGCTTCACAATGAGTAACAGTAAGAAAAAGGAAGTGAAGATGAAACCAGTGACTCGTTGAAGACAATGATGTGTTGGACCAGTTCCAGTTGCTGTGACAACTATACGTCTGGTTGGAGCGGCTAGGTAATTAAACCTTAGGACACACAGTCCCGGACACCCAGTCCTGAACACGCAGCTCAGGACACCAAGTCCTCACCGTATTCTCCTTGAGCTAAGGTCACATAGTCCTCGCCCAATCACTCTGGTAAGTCTTCAAGGTAGACTTCCAAACCTTCACAGACTTTGTTCACTGGCAATCCACAATGTCTCTTGGATGCTCTGAACGCGACGCCTAACCGTCTGGAGGATTCACAGTCCTCAAGTGTAATAAGTCTTCAGATCACACAGACAATAAGACTTAAGTGATGCCCAATGTTCTCTGGCTCTGGGTGGTTAGGGCTTTTCTCCTCGCTAGGAATTTTCTCTCAAAGGCTTCGAGGTGGGTTGCTCTCAAACGACAAAAGCCGTGCACTGAAATCTGAGCAGCCAACCGTTTATGGTTGTAGGGGGTGGGCTATTTATAGCCACTTGGCAACCCGACCTGATTTGTCCGAAATGACCCTGGGTCACTAAGGAACTGACACGTGTCGCAACGGTCAGATTTCAAACTCTCATGGTAACTTTACTTGGGCTACAAGCAAAGCTGACTTGTCCGGCTCTGGACAAGATTCTCTCTCATTGTCTTCACTCGAAGACATAGGTTTTTGGTTTAGGCATCACTTCAGTCATTCTGACTGGTTCTCCTGGACCCTACTTAACAGTACGGTGGTTCCTATGACTCAACACAAAAGAAAAAGAACTACGAAAGATCTAAGTCTTCGAGCTCCATAGGCTTCATAACGTGTCTTCTTTTGTCATAGTCTTCAAAGTGAATATCTTCATATACCACCTTTGACTTCAATGTCTTCATATATTTTTGGGGGTCATCTCTGGTAGTAAAACCGAATCAATGAGGGACTTCTACCTGTGTTATCCTGCAATTCTCACAAACACATTAGTCCCTCAACTAGGTTTGTCGTCAATACTCCAAAACTAACTAGGGGTGGCACTAGATGCACTTACATAAAGCTTCAACTATAGTCAACAAAAGTAATATTAGGACACACAAACCCCCTGAGCAAATTAAAGTTGAACCTAAAATTGCTATGGTTAAGGATCTCTTGGCCGATAATATTGATGGGCATGTTATTTACTTCTGCAATGAAGCTGTTAGAATTGCTAGACCTGATGCTAAAAATAAACATAGACCTGTTGTAGGCATGCCTGTTATTTACGTTAAAATAGGGGATCATTGTTATCATGGCTTATGTGATATGGGTGCTAGTGCAAGTGAAATACCTCATTCCTTATACAAATAAATTATGCATGATATTGCACCTACTTAGATAGTAGAAGAGATTGATGTTACGATTAAGCTTGTTAATAGAGATACTATTTCACCAGTTGGGATTGTTTGAGATGTTGAAGTCTTGTGTGGGAAAGCTAAATATCCTGCTGATTTTCTTGTTCTTGGTTCCCCACACGATGACTTTTGTCCCATTATATTTGGTAGACCCTTCTTGAATAATGTTAATGCTAAGATAGACTGCAACAAGGATATTGTTTCTGTTGGTTTAGGGGATATGTCTCATGAGTTTAATTTGGCTAATTTTCGTAGACAACCCCGTGATGAGGAATTGCCTAGTAAAGATGAAATTATTGGTCTTGCTTCTATTGTCGTGCCTCCTACTGATCTTTTAGAACAATATTTGCTAGACCATGAAAATGATATGTATATGAATGAAAGAAGGGAAATAGATGAAGTATTCTTTAAACAAGGACCTATTCTGAAACACAACTTGCCTGTTGAAATCTTAGGGGATCCTCCTCCACCCAAGGGTGATCCCGTGTTTGAGCTTAAACCATTGCCTGATACTCTTAAATATGCTTATCTTTATGAAAAGAAGATATATCCTGTTATTATTAGTGCTAACCTTTCAGAGCATGAAGAAGATATATTATTGAAAACTCTGTAGAAGCACCGTGCTGCTATTGGATATACTCTTGATTGTCGTATGTGTGGTTCCAGCAAACCCTTGAGGTTCGAACACTGGGGTGCGCACGAAGTCTTTTCCTTCCGCAGATCTACGCCCTAGCTCACTAAGATCTCACGGACGAACTCGACGAACTCGCAACACAGAAAGACACGAGGTTTATACTGGTTCGGGGCACCGTTGTGGTATAATACCCTACTCCAGTGTGGTGGTGGTGGATTGCCTCTAGGGCTAATGATGAATAGTACAAGGGAAGAACAGCCTCCTGAGGTTGAGGTGTTCTTGAGCTCGATGAGCTTGTGTGTGTGAGGATGGTCTGAATGATCTGTCGGGCTCTGTCCCCCTCTCTCCCCTTCTCATTGTGGTGGCTAGCTCTACTTATATAGGCCCTGGTCGTCTTCCCAAATATCGAGCGGGAAGGGAGCCAACAATGGCGGGCTAATTCAAAAGGGGGACAACTAGTACAAGCTATCCTGACAAAAGTGGTCTTCGCCTGCCAAAGGCTCTGGTGGTGATGCCGTCTTGGGCTCCACGATGACCTCCATCTTGCCGTCCTCCTGGTCTTGGTCTCGTTGCACCAATATAGCAACCTTTGCCTGATGCCTCGGTACTCTTCGCCTGTGCTAGCCTCCTTAGCACCAAAGAGGAAACAAGGACGATGCGCGCGCTGGCGCCCGCCTGGTGTCGTGCGTCATGTCTCACATCACGAGGCTCTCGTGAGGTTTGCCCCTCCTTGCTATCTCCGCTCCTCGTGAGCCTGCCCGGCTAGGCCACTCCCAAGGAGGTCTTGCGTCATCCGCCTCCTGAGGCTTGGACCGTCGCAAGGGTCTTAGATGGTTTGCTGGTGAAGATGGGCCGTACGGCCTGCTGGCTCAGCCATGCCGCGGGCCGCAGGCAGGCAAGTCTGGGGACCCCCGTTCCCAGGACGCCGACAGTAGCCCCCGGGCCCAAGGTGCACTCGGGCTTGGCTTCACGGTGAAGCCGAGGGCCAATTTCGGAGCACCGCGGGCCCCAAAAGCCTGCGGCCTCGATGGACGCGTGGTGGATGATTGGACGTGGGCGTATCCGCTTCCCCACACTGCCCTTGAATCCGCCTGGCTATGCGGCCCCGCCTCTCACATAGTTATTCTTTTTCCGCCACACCCGTCTCTTCCAATCTCCCTGCTGCCTCGACGCTCTGCTCCACCTTCTCAGTCCGACCTGTGCTCCGCCCGCTTCACCGCCATGGCGCCGAAACAAACAAAGAAGGGGAAAAAACCTCTGTCCTCGCCGACTGCGCCTCCATCCTTCGAGCCGGTGCTCGGACGGCCTCGGGTGCTCAACGACGAGGCCATGGAAAAGGTGTGCCCCATGCTCGCCTCCAGTTTCAACAAGTGGGGAGAGACGTCGGCTTGGCCCGGGTCTCACACCAGCATGGCCCAGGCAGTTACCGAGGTTCCAATCTTCATTTATGCCCTCTGGGCTGGCCTGATTCCTCCCTTCTCCGCCTTCTTCAATGCGGTGCTCGAGCATTATCAGATCCACATGCTCCATCTCGATCCTCCGGCTGTGACCCTTCTCGCCTTCTTTGCCTTCGTGTGCGAGGCCATGGTGGGCATTGCCCCCTCCGTGGCACTCCTCTGCCACTTCTTCTCGTTGCATCTCACCGGTCCCCGGTAGAGCTCGGGGTGTGTGGGCTTCCAGGCTGTGGCTGCGACAGCAGGCATGGGGATCGACTTCGAGCTCCCTTCATCCATGAGCGAGTTCCGTACGCGATGGGTGTTTGTCGATGCCGGCGTGCTCAATCCTCTGCTCCAAGCTCCGGTGGGGCCTACTATTCCAAACTCCGGCTGGGGCCATGAGAAGCTCACGAGCCCCTGCCTTGCCCCCGTCTGGGCCAGGTTGAGGTGGTTGAAGGACCTTGGCGTGACTACGCCCATGGTGGTGAGGGAGTTCGTCAGGCGTCGAGTTGCTCCACTCCAGCGCCATTCTCGCCCGATGTGGGACTTGCTCAGCAGACGGGACAACATGAGGTTTCAGGAGGAGGGGCTTCCTCTCGCTGTGCGGCAGACAGTGCTCACGGTCCTGTCAGGTGTCCCTCTGCCAAATGAGATGCCCAGGAACAGTTGCATGTTGTACCGCTACGAGAACAAAGCCACATCTGCCGCAAACATGTCTTCCTTTGATGAGTGGGGGTTGCGCCCAGTCGGCTTGGTGGGGCCTCGCGAGAACCCCGTCATCATGGTCCCCTTCTTCGCCGCCGGTGCCGGGCTAGCCCCAGGTGACGATGCAGGGGAGCGAGCCGCGATGGGGGCCGGCGGCTCTGGTGCTGAGGAGCACATGTCGTGTGGTGATCCGGGGACGTCATCCTCGGGAGCCTGCGACCCCCCTCGTGAGGCGTCGGTTGCCGAGGAGATGCGGCATGCGGCTCCCAAGGCTGAGGCTCCTGGAGCCTCAGGAAGTCGCAGTGGGAAGGAGATGGGCTGTTCGGCTCAGCCGGGCTCCCCTGAGTCCATCCCTCTTGGGTCTTCTTCGGCTCCGCCGCGCACCGGCCATCACGTCTAGCGCTTCGGTCGCCTCTGTGTGGACTTCGAGGAGCTCCGCAAGAGGAAGGGATCTCCGAGCGGCAGCGGTATCTTCGGGCCGTTGAAGTGACGAAAGTACATCGCCGTCGACGAGTAAGTACCTTGTCTTGGTGATCTTCTATGTGCCTCCTTCCTTTCCTGACGACTATCCCCTCAGGACCCCTTCTGCTAAGACCGTGAAATCTCCAAAGAAGGAGCTCCCTCTCGTCCCGTTGCACCCGCCAAGCTCCAGCGCTACAGGCTCGGGCGCTGCCCATGGTGTAGGGTCAGCCATGGGAATTGGTCCGTCATCAAGGTGCCTCGAGCTTGCGCCTTCGCCGTCCTTTCTTCATGGCCTTGCTCAGAGAGCAGCAGGTGTGCCAAGGGCTCCTCCCCTGGTCACGGTCGGTGGCTGTCTGGCCTCGATCCTGGGGTCTTCTTCAAGCAGCGGGCCTTGTTCGGTTCGGGCCCCTCGCGAGGGTCGGCTGGCGCCTGGGACCGCGCCAGCCCCCAGCCCCCAATCGGGAGGTGGCGCGCAACTTGATGCTCCACCCGCCGCCCCTGAGGTGGAGGACGAGGTGGGTCGAGCATTCGAGCTCGAGCGCGGGCACAGCGTAGTCCACCACGAGCTCTTCCAGGAGGCGATGGGCGCAATGAACCGCCTTGGTGCAGAGCTTGCTGGCGTCGACTCGCGTCTTGAGGCTGAAGGTCTTCGGTTGGTGGAGGAGCGGCACAAGCTGCGAGTGGCTATCAACCTTGGTCGCTATCAGCGCGACCTCGAGAACGCGAAGGCCGAGGCGTCCCTCAAGATTTCCAATGAGGCCCGCTCGCGAGCTTTTGAAGAAGCTCGAAAGGCCGATTGCCGCCGTGAGGCTGCGGAGGAGCGCGCGTGGGAGCTTCAGGCCTGGAGCGCGTCCCTTGAGCAGCAGGTAGAGGTGCGTGGGGCCACTCTTGCATCGCTGAGGGGGACGCCTGCGGAGGAAGAGGAGGTCCGGCATCGCGAGGAGACGCTGGCCCTGGAAGCCGTGGAGCGCAGCCTTGAGCTCGAGCGACTGGAGACGAGGGAGTGTCAAGTCGCGCAAGCAGAAGATGCCATCGGGGCCCACAAAGCCGGAGTCGAGGAGGAGATCAATCGCCGGGTGGCCCAGGTTCGCGCGGATCTGTAGGGCAGGTACGACTTGAAGTTGAAGCTCGCCGGGCTAGAGGGCGCGGGCAGGGCCGCCGCCCTCAGACCCAGGTTGGACGAGGCTGAGAGGCGTGCGGAGGCCACAGCCGCCGCCCTGGTTATGGCGCAGGCGGACTTGGCCTCCGCCCGCGCCGAGCTACTTTCCCTCCGGAGACGAGTTGACGATGCCGAGGCCGTCGCTCGGCAAAATAGGGAGGAAGTGCTCCAGCGCCGAACACTGGAGCGCGAGCATGCCCCTATGCTTCAAGACCTTCGGAACAGGGCCAACACCACCCTGGGTTACATCTGCGACGAGAACGCCCCGGCCCCTCACTCGAACGACTACGCCAGCCACATGATCTTCTTCACCGAGGTGGTGACGCGCCTGGAGGCTCACTCTGCCAGAGCTCGGCAGCTTGTGGAAGAGAGGGGTCATGGCCTGCTTTAGCGCGCCTTCTCCCGTGTCTTCAGCCATCTTCTAAATGTCGGCCCCAACTTCGACTTCGACGTCGCCATTGCCCCCGTACCCACGGCTGTCCGGGGCGACCTGGCGTGCTGGGTAGAGGACCATGTCGACGCGTTGGTCAGGGCTTTCACCTCGGAGGATGATGCGGTGGTGGTCATCGCGGATGAAGGTGACGTGGTCGATGACGGTGATGGGGTCGTCGTCGACGGCGGCGACGATTCTGATGAAGATGATGACAACGCGAGTGACGCGTCCACGGGTGATGTAGCGAGTGATATCTCTGGCTGATCCCATGTTCGCCTGTTGTTTCATCCTGCACGCAAAACTCGGGCGTGGCCCTTGGAAGACTTGTAAGAGCATTTTGAGAGGGGGAGCCCCTCGTGTAAGCAAATTGCATTTTTTTACTTTCCTATGCGATGTGGGTATGTGTCCTTGTGAGCTCATGAAGCTGGGGGTGAGCTCCCCGATGTGGTTTACCTTAGTCAGCGCCAGCTTAGGGCTGGGTCGTGAGGCGATGAGTTCTTAAGAATCCTGCGGAGCTTATCGCTCCATTTGAGGGGGCCCCGTAAGAGGTGAGCACCTGGTGTAGTGCTAGCGCGTGCTTGATGAGCAGGTGCTTTGCGCGGTCCAGATCGCGAGGAGCTTTGTGAGGCAAAGGCGATGGACATGAGTCCCAAACCAAACGAGATCCAGAAGGCAAGAAACGGCTCGAACGAGAAAATGTACCCCCCGCGCGCATCGATAAAAAAATCAGCTTCAACTTAAGTCCAGATCCAGAAAGCAAAGCCACAGAAAGAGAGATCCAAAGCAAAAGGCCGCATCCGGCACCTAGTCTAGTCTTCGGGTCTTCAAGTCTTCTCACCAGCGCGGAGCTAAGTGCCACCACTAGGCGTGAGAGGGAGCCCCAGTGCCTGAGGCCGGCGCTCCTGAGACTCCGGGGCATGTACAGCCCCAACTCATTATTACATGAGAGTGTCATGGGCGGTGAGCTTCACAGGCACCGGGCCTTCTTCACAAGTACCGGCCTTGCTTCATATCGCCAGACGAGGGACCCGCCATGCGCCACCCTCGACCTCCTTTGAGCCGACCGGTCACCATGACAACACAAAAGAGGGAAAGGGGACGCCAGCGGCTCCCTTGGTGACCACGGGTCCTCTGCCGGGGGAAGGGTTGTGGAGGCCACCCCGGCAGAGGGCCTACCTCCGGGTGTCCCCTGGTTTCGCGTGCCTTGGGGAGGGGCCTTGCTCCTGGCTCCCTCCCGGCGGCCCCCAACATCTCCCTTGTTGGAACGGGTGCCGCCATGCCAGGGTCGTCGGTCGACGCTGCCACCTGATTCATCTGGAGCCCATGGTTAGCATAAGCCTGCTTTTGAGAGATTAGCGGTACCCTGTAGTTGCCGTTGACGGTGCGATCGTTGTGGTTCTCCGTTGGTTCTTGGAAGGCCTCGACTCCTAGCGCCTCCTCTCCCCAATCTTCTCCAATGAATGAGCCGGGGTCGTCCTCTGGTGTGTACCCTTGGTCCATCATGCGGGGCACGTAGGCTTCCGGGGTCGTCACCCCGAACACCTTGCCGTGGTGCTCCACGCTCCATGTTGCTCGACCCATGGTGGCGCCCTAGGGATGACTGTATGTCATCCTGCTGGGACCGTGGGGGGCGATGCTTGCGCCCGTGCCCGCCGCGGGCGGCATGGGGGAGTTGGAGCCCCCTACGCCGCCGGTCGTGCTGATGTTGATGAAGCCCCCGGGCGTAATTGATGGTGCGGATGTGGTGAGGTTCGCCGTGCAGCCCGGCAGTGGCCTGGGAAGGAAGTTGATAGCAGAAGGGTGGTGCTCCCAACGCTGCTGCATCCAGCAGCTCGGCAACACGCTCCAGCAGTGTGTCCCGACCGCTTTCCATCAGTCTGCACCGTAGCAGCTCCCTTGCCACGGTGAGCGCTGCCCGCATGTTTGTTTGCTCCCGCCGTGAGTGCGGCGGCGTTGCTGCGGCATGGCTCACTGCTCTTGCGGTGGCCCGTACCTGCCGTGGGGTGAGGGTGGATGACGCCTGGCCGTGTTGCTCGTGCCCGGCAGAGTTTGGCGGCGCCCGTGCCGCCTGGAGTACGGGGTCGATACCTTCATGGGCAGGCGGCACTGCCCGGGCTGGCCAGGCTGCGCAGCGGTCGGAGCCGGCCCTTGAGTCGCCAGACATCGTGGCTGAGGAGCGTCGACGAGCTGGCCGGTGGAGGAGTAGCTCCGGTGCACCCCTACCTGGCGCGCCAAATGTCGGATGTGGCGTTCCGGCAAACCCTTGAGATTCAAACATTGGGGTGCGCGCGAAGTCTTTTCCTTCCACCGATCTACGCCCTAGCTCACTAAGATCTCGCGGACGAACTCGACAAACTCGCAACACAGAAAGACACAAGGTTTATACTGGTTCGGGCCAACATTGTGGTGTAATACCCTACTCCAGTGTGGTGGTGGTGGATTGCCTCTAGGGCTAATGGTGAACAGTACAAGGGAAGAACAACCTCCTGAGGTTGAGGTGTTCTTGAGCTCGATGAGCTTGTGTGTGTGAGGATGGTCTAAATGATCCGTCAGGCTCTGTCCACCTCTCTCCCCTTCTCTTTGTGGTGGCAAGCTCTACTTATATAGGCCCTGGTCCTCTTCCCAAATATCGAGCGGGAAGGGAGCCAACAATGGCGGGCTAATTCAAAGGGGGACAGCTAGTACAAGCTATCCTGACAAAAGTGGTCTTCGCCTGCCAAAGGCTCTAGTGGTGACGCCGTCTTGGGCTCCACGATGACCTCCGTCTTCCCGTCCTCCTGCTCTTGGTCTCGTTGCACCAATATAGCAACCTTTGCCTGATGCTTCAGTTCTCTTCGCCTGCACTGGCCTCCTTAGCACCAAATAGGAAACAAGGACACTGCACGCGCTGGCGCCTGCCTGGTGCCCGCCTGGTGTCGTGCGTCATGGCTCACGTCACGAGGGTCTCGTGAGGTTTGCCCCGCCTTGATATCTCCGCTCCTCGTGAGCCTGCCCGGCTAGGCCACTCCTGAGGAGGTCTTGCGTCGTTTGCCTCGCGAGGGTCTTGGATGCTTTGCTGGTGAAGATGGGCCATACGGCCTGCTGGCTCAGTGACGCTGCGGGCTGCAAGCAGGCAAGTCTGGGGACCCCCGTTCCCAGGACGCCGACATTGATGATCTTAAGGACATTAGTCCCACTCTATGTCAACACAAAATAAATTTGGAGAAAAATGCCAAACCAGTTATTGATCACCAATGACGGCTATATCCAAAGATGAAAGAAGTGGTAAGAAAGGAAATTTAAAGCTCCTTGAAGCAGGTATAATTTATCCTGTTGCTGATAGTCAGTGGGTAAGTCCTGTCCAATGTGTCCCTAAGAAGGGAGGTATCACTGTTGTTCCTAATGACAAAGATGAATTGATTCCGCAAAGAATTATTACAGGTTATAGGATGGTAATTGATTTCCACAAATTAAATAAAGCTACTAAAAAAGATTATTACCCTTTGCCTTTCATTGATCAAATGCTAGAAAGATTATCCAAACACACACATTTTTGCTTTCTAGATGGTTACTCTGGTTTCTCTCAAATACCCGTGTCAGTTGATGATCAAAAAAAGACTACTTTTACTTGCCCTTTTGATACCTTTGCTTATAGACGTATGCCTTTTGGTTTATGTAATGCACCTGCTACCTTTCAAAGATGCGTGATCGCTATATTCTCTGACTTTTGTGAAAAGATTTGTGAAGTTTTCATGGATGATTTCTCTATTTATGGATCCTCTTTTGATGATTGCTTGAGCAACCTTGATCGAGTTTTGTAGAGATGTGAAGAAACTAACCTTGTTTTGAATTGGGAGAAGTGCCACTTTATGGTTAATGAAGTTATTGTCTTGGGGCATGAAATTTCTGAAAGAGGTATTGAAGTTGATAAAGCTAAGGTTGATGCTATTGAAAAGATGCCGTGTCCCTAGGACATTAAAGGTATAAGAAGTTTCCATGGTCATGCCGGTTTTGTAGGAGGTTCATTAAGGACTTCTCTAAAATCTCTCGGCCTCTGACTAATCTCTTACAAAAGGATGTCCCTTTTGTCTTTGATGATGATTTTGTAGAAGCATCTGAAATACTTAAGAAAGCCTTGATTTCTGCACATATTGTTCATCACCTGATTGGAATTTACCATTTGAAATTATGTGTGATGCTAGTGATTATGCTGTAGGGGCTGTTCTAGGACAAAGAGTTGATAAAAAATTAAATGTTATTCAATATGCTAGTAAAACTCTAGACAATGCCCAGAGAAATTATGCTGCTACTAAAAAAGAATTCTTAGCAGTTGTATTTGCTTGTGATAAGTTCAGACCTTATATTGTTGATTCTAAAGTAACTATTCACACTGATCATGCTGCTATTAAATATCTTATGGAAAATAAAGATGCTAAACCTAGACTTATTAGATGGGTTCTCTTGCTACAAGAATTTGATTTGCATATTATTGATAGAAAGGGAAATGAGAATCCCGTTGCAGGCAACTTGTCTAGGTAAGAGAATGTTCTTGATGACCCACTACCTATTGATGATAGCTTTCTTAATGAACAATTACCTGTCATAAATGCTTCTTGTACTGCTCCATGGTATGCTGATTGTGCTAATTACATTGTTGCTAAATTTATACCACCTAGTTTCACATACCAGCAAAAGAAAAAGTTCTTCTATGATTTAAGACATTACTTCTGGGATGACCCACATCTTTATAAAGAAGGAGTAGATGGTGTTATTAGACGCTGTGTACCTGAGCATGAACAGGAACAGATCTTATGCAAGCACTAGTGCAGAACCAGGCTTTAGCGCCGGTTCATAAGGGCCTTTAGTGCCGGTTCCACAACCGGCACTAAAGAGTGGGGACTAAAGCCCCCCCCCTTTAGTACCGGTTCATCACGAACCGACACTAAAGTGCCACCACGTGGCACGAGCCAGGCCTGGGTGCACGTAGGACATTAGTACCGATTGGTAACACCAACCGGTACACACCAACCGGTACTAAATGGTTGGTGGTGTTTTGGTTTTATTTTTTATTTTTACTTTAATTTTGTGTTTTCAATTTTAGTGATTGTTTTACATTATAATGAGTTGTTAAATCATTAGGTGAAAGTACCACAGATTACTTTCGACTGGATGCATGTGGATCCTAGTTAAGTGATCAAGTATATGCCATATCCATATTATACTTGATCACCTAATTAAGTGATAGAGGTAATATGGATATGGCATATACTTGATCACTTAGCTAGGATCCATCTAGTTGAAACTAATCTACGGTTTCTTTCATAAATGATATAATAACTCATCATCACCATATTAATATAAAAACTCTTGCATCATATATATCATGACCAAC
The DNA here is from genome assembly GCF_018294505.1 of Triticum aestivum. Classification (NCBI taxonomy): domain Eukaryota; kingdom Viridiplantae; phylum Streptophyta; class Magnoliopsida; order Poales; family Poaceae; genus Triticum; species Triticum aestivum. The sequence continues at coordinate 266,503,693 of NC_057806.1, forward strand.
AATGGTATATACTAGCTAGCTAAAAATCATCATAGTCATCTCATTGCCACTATTTAATCATCATATAGTCATTACCGCTATCTAATCACCACCAACACTAACTTAAAGAAGAAACATTCACTTGTACCAGAAGCAAAGATATCATCGAGTTCAACATGGTAATGATATTATAAGCGTTCATAACACCACAAAAGCAAATCACTCTTTGAGATTAAGTTCAGGACGAAGAACACGGACATGAGAGGACAAGTACTAAGAGCATGAACTAGCTAATCACTCCTCCCGTTCTCTCTCAGGTAAAATAGCATAGAACATGTATAGCTTTCATGATTCATCATATTGGAGCATACAGATGAACATGTCTCCTAAACGTGGGTTGCGCTTATGATTGCTGCCCCCTAGTACTTATCTGCGATCGTTCACAATTTTGCTCCAGTCTTTTACTATTAAGCATGTAACACCCTCGATGGGGCTATATCTCCCACGTGTCGAAGCACGACTTAGAGGCATAACCGCATTGAAAGCAATGTTGCAAGTGAGGTAATCTTCACAACAACCCATGTAATGAAATAGGGGAATAAGAGGTACATAGTTGGCTTACAATCGCCACTTCACACAATACATGAATAAATAATTACATTCATCCAAATACACGCAAGGTCCGACTACGGAACCAAAATGAAAGAAGACTACCTCAAAAGCTACACAGGTCCCCGATCGTCCCAACTAGGCTCCACTACTGATCAACTAAAACGAAACAACACAACGAACGCGATCTTCATCGAGCTCCTCCTTGAGCTCGGTTGCGTCACCTGCACGATATCATCGGCACCTACAAACTGGTTCTGGAAGTATCTGTGAGTCACAGGGACTCAGCAATCTCACACCCTTGCGATCAAGACTATTTAAGCTTATAGGTAGGGTAAAAGATATGAGGTGGAGCTGCAGCAAGCACTAGCATATATGGTGGCTAACATATGCAAATGGGAGCGAGAAGAGAAGGCAAAGGCACGGTCAAACAACTATGATCAAGAAGTGATCCTAGAACAACCTACGTCAAACATAACTCCAACAACCGTGTTCACTTCCCGGACCCCGCCGAGAAGAGACCATCACGTCTACACACGCAGTTGATGCATTTTAATTAAGATAAGTTTCGGGTTTTCTACAACCGGACATTAACAAATTCCCATATACCCATAACTGCGGGCACAGCTTTCGAAAGTTCAAATCCCTGTAGGGGTGTCCCAACTTAGCCCATCACAAGCTCTCACGGTCAACGAAGGATATTCCTTCTCCCAAGACAATTCGATCAGACTCGGCATCCCGGTTACAAGACATCCTCGACAGGGGTAAAACAAGTCCAGCAAGACCGGCCGACGCGCCGACATCCCGATAGGAGCTGCACATATCTCGTTCTCAGGGCACACCGGATAAGCAATCTGTACAACTAAAACCAGCCCTCGAGTTTCCCCGAGGTGGCGCTGCAAGGGGCTCTAGTTTGGACCAACACTTAGACAAGCACTGGCCCCGGGGGGGTTAAAATAAAGATGACCCTTGGGCTGGCCTAACCCAAGGGAAAAAGAGGCTAGGTAGCGAATGGTGAAATCAAGGTTGGGCCTTGCTGGAGGAGTTTTATTCAAAGCGAACTGTCAAGGGGTTCCCATTATAACCCAACCATGTAAGGAACGCAAAATCCGAGAACATAACACCGATATAACGGAAACTAGGGCGGCAAGAGTGGAACAAAACACTAGGCATAAGGCCGAGCCTTCCACCCTTTACCAAGTATATAGATGCATTAATTAAATAAGAGATATTGTGATATCCCAACAAAATATCCATATTCCAACAAGGAACAAACTCCAATCTTCACCTGCAACTAACAACGCTATAAGAGGGGCTGAGCAAAGCGGTAACATAGCCAAACAATGATTTGCTAGGACAAGGTGGGTTAGAGGCTTGGCTTAACAAAAAGGGAGGCATGATAAGCAAGTGGTAGGTATCGCAGCATAGGCATAGCAAAAGAGCGAGCAACTAGCAAGCAAAGATAGAAGTGATTTCGAGGGTATGGTCATCTTGCCTGAGATCCCGCAAGGAAGAAGAACGAGTCCACGAAGAAGACAAACGGACGTAGTCGAACGAATCCTCACAACACGACGTTACCGGATTACCGAGAAGAAGTACACCGGAAAGAAAGCAAACAACATATTAAGCAAATATCACATAACATGGCATGATGCACAACCAAGTATGATGCATGTCTGGTTTAATGAAGCATGCCATGGCCAACGAATGCACAAACAAACCTACAAATTAAGTGGAGCTCAATATGCAACGAGTTGCATATTGACGGAACACCACGTGACTTATTTAGTTCTCTCTCGTTTAGGCACCCAACAAGATTAAATGTTTTTAGCATGGCAAGAGGTGAAGCATAATGAAACTATCTATCTAGGCAAGTTTAAATGAGGCCGGAACAACAAAACAACAAGTCCGGAAACTCCTCATGTGCACATTTTAGGTTTGGTACTGATCTGCCCTAAACACAATTTTAGAGTTGTTAAACATGCAAAGCAAGTACACCATGTTAAACTAGGCATTTTTCTACCCCATTTACATATAAAGATTATTTAAAACCGAGCTACATTTATTAAGTTATGAATTAAAGCATTTTAACATATTGTTAGAGCAAATTTAAACAAACAACATTTTAACCATTTTAAACATAGATGAAAATGGCATATTATTAATCTACACATAATTCTAAGCATTTTTCATATATAACTTATTTCAATCTGGTGCACGGATGATGAGTTATTAAATGCATGAAACTAGGGGGGTTTTCTGTAAAACTGCTCTCTTCTAAAAAATAGACAAAATCGCCAGTCAATAAAAACACACTACGGGGCCAAAACTAGGGGGGATTGGGCCTCACCATGGGCCAAGCCCAGACAATGGAGGAGGCCCAAGAGGGGCCGGCTGGCTTGAGTCCATGGCGTGGGAGACCTGGAGAGGGCCCGGCTCGGGAGGAGCTGGGCCTTGGGCACCGCTGGGCCTGCCGATCGACGGGGAGGGCGCGGTCGATCTGGAATCGGTCAACGCGACAGGGGTGCTGCACTCAGCTCGTTTCTGAAGAAGAACGGCAGCGACAGGTAAACAGCGGCGCGATGTAGGGACTTGGCGAGGCGTCCTCGACGGGGACCCACCGGGAACTGGCCGGAACAGGATGGAGGTAACCCGCGATGAAGCTTGGGGCGGCATCCAGGGCACTGGCGGGATGCTCTCCGGCGAGGTCGGACAACAGCGGGAAAACGCGAGGCGAGGCCGCGGTCTTGGCGCAGAGGAGGCGTGTGGCTGCACTTGCAAAGGAGTGACCACGCAAAGACGGGGCCGGTGCTTTCCGTATCCGGCGCGGAGGAGGACGGGAATGGATTCCCGGTGGAACGAGGCAGGTCGGGGACGGCAATAGAGGAGCTCCAGGGCCACGAAGAGGATGCAGGGCACCATGAGGACGGGCGCAGGGACCTTGGGACCTGGTGTCCATGGCGGAGGCACCGGCGCTGGAGGGTCTTGGTGGCCGGATCGCGGCGCGGTGGGGCAGACGGGGTCCTGGAGGCGGGTGGTCTCGAAGAAGCGGGGCGGTGGCCATGGCATCAAGGCATAGCTCCTATTGAACGAACATGGAGAGAGAGAGAGATGTGAGAGGAGGGAGTAGAGGCAGGGAAGGAGAAGGAAAAGAGCGGGGGAGGTCTGGCTTGGTCGACGGCGGTCAACAGGGCGGCGGCGTTCTCGGGCTCACAGGCGACGAGGAGGAGGCAGGGAGCAGGGGGCCTCAGTTGCTGCTGCTGCGATTTGTGCGGCGCTGAAAAACAGGGAGGGTCAGAGAGGACTAGGATCGGGAGGAGAATAGTGGCTGGGTTGGTTCGATCGGATCTGGGAGGATCCCGAGGGGAACCAGAAAGAGTGGCGGCGACACGAGGTAGGATCCCTGGAAATTAGGTGGGTTGTCTAGGGCCTGGCGGTTGACAGCGGACTGTGCAGAAAGCTTTGGGCTGAGAGAAGAGAAGAGAGATGCAGCCCGACAACTGTTTCCGGAGACCGAAAATGTCCGACGTTTGACCGACTATATTGTCGCTATAGTTATCCGTTGGGGCGTCAAACGAACTCCGAATGCGACAAAAATTGACATGCGGCCTACCTACAACATAAAAACACTGCACGCCAACTTTCCTCCCATTCCGGGAACATTTTCCGGCCACTTATAAAATAATATTTCGGACATGCCTCGGGCGTGTGCAAGTGTGTCTGGGCTCAGAACGGACAACAGACGGAACAAGGAGACCGGGACGGATGCAAGTTTTCGAAAACATGCAGATGCAATGCGGATGATGACATGGAAAGATGCAACACGCAAGCGAAAGATAAGGCAACAACAGCGAATAACTGGAAGACACCTGGCGCAACGGTCTCGGGGCGTCACAACACTCCACCACTACGAGAGGATCTCGTCCCGAGATCTAGAATGGCACCAGAGGAACAACGGAAGAGGAAGAGGAGAGGTAAAGTTAAGTTGCTTCTTTGACAAACGAGTGATGCCAAAGAACCTTGAGAGGTTGAGCAAAATGAACGGAAGAAAACAACGAAGATGCACAAAGTTGAAAACACTCCATTATCAAAGAGGAACAAGAAAGAACAAATTCGGACATCACTCCGGTTGAAGAGTGATGCAAGACTTGATTGGCCAAAAGCACTTGAGCAGCGGACACAACAGTCCGGATAAAAGGATAAGCACGAAAAGAACACGATCCCGACAAAACAAGAAGATGAGTTGAAGATAGCAACATCACAATGCCTCCGTAATGAAAGAATAGAATGGAAATGGAATGAACGGAGGGAAAACAAGATCTTGGGATAGCATGCTAACAACAAATGCTAGAATTGAGTAGTTGAATTAACAACAACAAAAGAACAAGGTTGTAGTGGGCTTATGGAGAAACATCTCAAAATTTATGAGGTGAAAATTCTGCCACTAACGAAAACGATAGATTGGATTGATATCAACAAGGAGACGAGAACTTATTTCACCGGGAGGATAAAGAATAACTTGGGTCCTTTACAAGCACCATAGATAGCAACAATCCTTAGGGAAGGCTTTAGGTGAAATATAACCCAAGATAACTCCAAAGAAGAGATTGATGGATTTCAAATACCTCACTCTTAACAACATGTGAATCATGAAACATGAACTGAAATTATCAAGAACGACATAACACCACCTCAAAAGATAAGGTAGAAGGAATTGCACTTCGGAATGCCAGATGAAGAATACTTGAGCTCCTTTGAAAAGAATGTTGATGAACACTTCGAGAAGGAATTAAATCCTTGATGAACCATCGTGTAGAGCCTCCATGATGAACTCCGGTAATAAAAGGATGATAGAAAGAAAGGGAAGTTGATAATATAAGGTGGAGCCTTGAAATGATTAAATGAATCTCCGTGGTGAAATAATTGAAAAGGTTGGAACTCTGGGAAAAGAGAAGATGAAACAATTGAAATTACAAATTTGACGAGCCTCCAGAATAGGGAATTGAGTTCACCCGATGAAAATAAGAATTACATTATGCTTATCCTTCACCAATTTAAATTGATGACAAACAATGGATTTGGCATACTACTTATTCTCGTAGAAAGGATTAAGATAGATATAGTGTCAACTTGGAAAGGTCTTCAATGAAACACCAGTAGGATTGGAAAGAACGAGTGAATTGATATGATAACGAAGGAAGACACATCTTGAACGAACCACCGTAAGAATTAAATGAACGAAGTAAAGGATAAATCACAGGTAAGAATTAGCAAATGAACGAACAAACTTGAGACAATCTAGATACATGAGAACGAAGGGATCACAAACTGATTAGAGATCACTTGAACGATGCACCGGTAAGATTGGAGAATGATAGCTGAAAGCTGAGAATGAATAAGTCTTTTGAAATGATGGGCTCTGGATGGGTGAAAAGAATTCTCACAATCAAAACAATTATGAGAGGATGGCCTCGAACTAGAACCACGAATCTCTTAGAGAACGGATAAGATATGGAGGTAAAACTCTTCTTCGGTCTTCAAATGTTGAGAATGATGACGAGAAACACCACCAAGAATTATTGAGGCACACCGGAATGAAGAATGGAAAGGTTGAGCCAATGATGAAAAGAATTTGAAAGATCTTGGAGGAAGACATATGACTGATGATGAATCATTCTTACTTTAAACTTCGAAAGAATTTGGGAGTAACTCCAGGAAAAATTAGAAGAGTCAGGTAAGATCCTGGGAAAAGACCTGTGGGTTAGGGCCCACTCAAGAGAAACACCGTTGAAAAGATTACTTGAAAAAAAGAGATTGCACCGGTTGAATTAGAAGGCTTGAATGAGATAACATCCTCGAAAGAGCTTGAACGAATGTAGAGTGGAAACACAAATCTTCGAGATATCTTGAGCAGTCCGGAACAATAGAATAGCGTGCGTGGAATGATTATGAGGTGCACCGGCATGAGATGGTATTTGAAACGAGGAAAGGATATGATCAACAAAGCTTGAATTGGTTCCACTGGAGAAGAAAGAGAATGAATAATGATGAACTTGAGGCTCCGTTAGGATCTTCATGAGAATCACCGGACAAGAACATTGACGGAAAGAACGAAGAAACTTCACATCCATAAGATGGATACTTGATTAAGAAATCTGAGTCCTTGAAGAAAAAGGGGTGGGTGGGTGGGAAAACAAAGGCAACTTGGAACGAATGAAGAAAACACCATTGAGAAGAACTGATAATTGATCTTGCTAATGTTGAAATGATCGGATCCACTTGAAGAGAGACACACCGGTTGAAAAGGATTGACATGACAATCTTGATTAATAGGACGGATTAGTATTCACATCGGAGTATGAGAACACCGTTTAGGAAAGGTATGGAATCAACACTTGACATTGAAGCAACTCGAATACCACAACTCAAAAAAAACAAAGGATTGGCTTGGAAAATAAGCCGGAACAAACATATGATAGAGATTTCGTTCGAAGTTTTTGTGGTGGGGCCTACACAGGCTCGATCGTACAACACCATCATGTACAAGGCAGTGCACATGACATACGAAGCGTCCCTGAGTCAACATAGCCAAGGACTCTTTAAGACACAACGAGACCACTGTAAAACCAACCGTGGATAGGCAGACCACTAGACGTCGAACCCCAATTTCGTATCATACATCTGTCGGAAAGATATCCTAAGAGCTACTTGAATTCCCACTTATAAACTCCCGAAATTTTTTCCGGTTATGCAATCAGGTGTTGGGGATACAGGGGAAGCATAATATCTCACCCAAAAGTAACAAATCCTACATCCAGCTGTATCCATCCTTCAACACATAACCAAGAAACCTTCGGAAATCGTTTACCTCCACCTTTGAAAAGCATCCGTTATACGAGTTATGGCAATACTCCCGAACTCCCGCCCTAGTACTGGGTGGCGTCGAGGTTATCTCACTAACAACTGCATAAAAGATATTTTCGATGTCGGCGAAAAACTCAGGTATTCCAGAACTGCAACGATAAAATTGTGACGACAACACTTCGGAGCTCAACTCCCCGGGACACTGCCACAACCCCTAAATGTCAGGAGGCACTAAGAACAATGTTCTCGTCACGAAACCATCGGAACGATTCCAAGATACCCGCGTGATCCTAAAAAAATTAGTGAAATTTGAGAAGAGAAGAGTCAAAACTCTACGTCAGGATGCCTCACCAGAGCGACGAAGGGACTGAGGAGTAAAAAGAATTCCTAACTCTCCGATATATATAATTCCTAAATGACTCAAAAAAATTTTCTAGACTCAACAACGACAATGATTCGATCAAGCAGGGGGCTCCTAAGGTCGGGGAAGGCTCTGATACCAACTTGTAACACCCTCGATGCGGCTATATCTCCCACGTGTCGAAGCACGACTTAGAGGCATAACCGCATTGAAAGCAATGTCCCAAGTGAGGTAATCTTCACAACAACCCATGTAATGAAATAGGGGAATAAGAGGTACATAGTTGGCTTACAATCGCCACTTCACACAATACATGAATAAATCATTACATTCATCCAAATACACGCAAGGTCCGACTATGGAACCAAAATAAAAGAAGACTACCCCAAAAGCTACACAGGTCCCCGATCGTCCCAACTGGGATCCACTACTGGTCAACTGAAACGAAAAAACACAACGAACACGATCTTCATCGAGCTCCTCCTTGAGCTCGGTTGCGTCACCTGCACGATATCATCGGCACCTGCAAACTGGTTTTGTAAGTATCTGTGAGTCATGGGGACTCAGCAATCACACACCCTCGCGATCAAGACTATTTAAGCTTATAGGTAGGGTAAAAGATATGAGGTGGAGCTGCAGCAAGCACTAGCATATATGGTGGCTAACATATGCAAATGGGAGCGAGAAGAGAAGGCAAAGGCACGGTCGAACAACTATCATCAAGAAGTGATCCTAGAACAACCTACGTCAAACATAACTCCAACAATCGTGTTCACTTCCCGGACCCCGCCGAGAAGAGACCATCACGGCTATACACGCGGTTGATGCATTTTAATTAAGATAAGTTTTAGGTTTTCTACAGCCAGACATTAACAAATTCCCATCTTCCCATAACCGCGGGCACGACTTTCAAAAGTTCAAATCCCTGCAGGGGTGTCCCAACTTAGCCCATCACAAGCTCTCACGGTCAACGAAGGATTTTCCTTCTCCCAAGACAGTCCGATCAGACTCGGCATCCCGGTTACAAGACATCCTCGACAATGGTAAAACAAGTCCAACAAGACCGCCCGACGCGCCGACATCCCGATAGGAGCTGCACATATCTTGTTCTCAGTGCACACCGGATAAGCAACCCGTACAACTAAAACCAGCCCTCGAGTTTCCCCGAGGTGGCGCTGCAAGGGGCTCTAATTTGGACCAACACTTAGACAAGCACTGGCCCGGGGGGGTTAAAATAAAGATGACCCTTGGGCTGGGTGGGTTCCCATTATAACCCAACCGTGTAAGGAACGCAAAATCCGAGAACATAACACCGATATGACAGAAACTAGGGCGGCAAGAGTGGAACAAAACACCAGGCATAAGGCCGAGCCTTCCACCCTTTACCAAGTATATAGATGCATTAATTAAATAAGACATATTGTGATATCCCAACAAAATATCCATGTTCCAACAAGGAACAAACTCCAATCTTCACCTGCAACTAACAATGCTATAAGAGGGGCTAAGCAAAGCGGTAACATAGCCAAACAACGGTTTGCTAGGACAAGGTGGGTTAGAGGCTTGGCTTAACAAAAAGGGAGGCATGATAAGCAAGTGGTAGGTATCGCAGCATAGGCATAGCAAAAGAGCGAGCAACTAGCAAGCAAAGATAGAAGTGATTTCGAGGGTATGGTCATCTTGCCTGAGATCCCGCAAGGAAGAAGAACGAGTCCACTAAGAAGACAAACGGACGTAGTCGAATGAATCCTCACAACACGACGTTACCGGATTACCGAGAAGAAGTACACTGGAAAGAAAGCAAACAACATATTAAGCAAATATCACATAGCATGGCATGATGCACAACCAAGTATGATGCATGTCCGGTTTAATGAAGCATGGCATGGCTAACAAATGCACAAACAAACCTACAAATTAAGTGGAGCTCAATATGCAACGAGTTGCATATTGAGGAACACCACGTGACTTATTTAGTTCTCTCTCGTTTAGGTACCCAACAAGATTAAATTTTGTTAGCATGGCAAGAGGTGAAGCATAATGAAACTATCTATCTAGGCAAGTTTAAATGAGGCCGGAACAACAAAACAACAAGTCCAGAGACTCCTCATGTGCACATTTTAGGTTTGGTACTGATCTGCCCTAAACACAATTTTAGAGTTGTTAAACATGCAAAGCAAGTACACCATGTTAAACTAGGCATTTTCCTACCCCATTTACATATAAAGATCATTTAAAACCGAGCTACGGTTATTAAGTTATGAATTAAAGCATTTTAACATATTGTTAAAGCAAATTTAAACAAACAACATTTTAACCATTTTAAACATAGATGAAAATGGCATATTATTAATCTACACATAATTCTAAGCATTTTTCATATATAACTTATTTTAATCCGGTGCATGGATGATGAGTTATTAAATGCATGAAACTATGTGGGTTTTCTGTAAAACTGCTCTCCTCTGGAAAAATAGACAAAACCGCCAGTCAATAAAAAACACACTACGGGGCCAAAACTGGGGCGGACTCGGCCTCACCATGGTCCAAGCCCAGACAATGGAGGAGGCCCAAGAGGGGCCGGCTGGCTTGAGTCCATGGTGTGGGCGACGTGGAGAGGGACCGGCTCGGGAGGAGCTGGGCCTTGGGCACCGCCGGGCCTGGCGATCAACGGGGAGGGCGCGGTCGATCTAGAATCGGTCAAAGCGACATGGGCGCTACACTCAGCTCGTTTCTGAAGAAGAACGACAACGACAGGTAAACAGCGACGCGATGCAGGGACTTGGCGAGGCGTCCTCGACGGGGACCCGCCGGGAACTGGCTGGAACGGGACGGAGGCGACCCGCGACGAAGCTTGGGGCGGCATCCATGGTGCTGGCGGGATGCTCGCCGGCGAGGTCGGACAGCAGCGGGAAAACGCGAGAGCGGTCTTGGCACAGAGGAGCGTGGCTGCACTTGCAGGGGAGTGGCGACGCAAAGACGGGGTCGGTGCTTGCCGTATCCGGCGCGGAGGAGGACGGGAATGGATTTCCGGTGGACCGAGGCAGGTCGGGGACGACAAAAAAGGAGCTCCGGGGCCACGAAGAGGATGCTGGGCACCATGAGGACGGGCGCAGGGACCTTGGGACCTGGCGTCCATGGCGGAGGCAGCGGCGCTGGAGGGTCCTCGTGGCCGGATCGCGGCGCGGTGGGGCAAACGGGGTCCTGGAGGTGGGTGGTCTCGAAGAAGCGGGGCGGCGGCCATGGCATCGAGGCATAGCTCCTGTTGCACGAACAGGGAGAGAGAGAGATGTGAGAGGAGGGAGTAGAGGCAGGTAAGGAGAAGGAAAAGAGCAGGGGAGGTCTTGCCTGGTCGACGGCGGTCAACAGGGCAGCGGCGTGCTCGGGCTCACAGGCGACGAGGAGGAGGCAGGGAGCAGGGGGCCTCGGTTGCTGCTGCTGCGATTTGTGCGGTGCTGAAAAACAGGGAGGGGTCGGAGAGGACTAGGATCGGGAGGAGAACAGTGGCTGGGTTGGTTCGATCGGATCTAGGAGGATCCTAAGGGGAACCAGAAAGAGTGGCGGCGGCGCGAGGTAGGATCCCTAGAAATTAGGTGGGTTGTCTAGGGCCTGGCGGTTGACAGCGGACTGTGCAAAAAGCTTTGGGCTGAGAGAAGAGAAGAGAGATGCAGCCCGGCAACTGTTTCCGGAGACCGAATACGTCCGACGTTTGACCGACTATATTGCCGCTATAGTTATCCGTTGGGGCGTCAAACGAACTCCGAATGCGACGAAAATTGATAGGCGGCCTACCTACAACATAAAAACACCGCACGCCAACTTTCATCCCATTCCAAGAACATTTTCCGGCCACTTATAAAATAATATTCGGACATGCCTCGGGCGCGTGCAAGTGTGTCTAGGCTCAGAACGGACAACGGACGGAACAAGGAGACCGGGACGGATGCAAGTTTTTGAAAACATGCAGATGCAATGTGGATGATGACATGGCAAGATGGAACACGCAAGCGAAAGATAAGGCAACAACAGCGAATAACTGGAAGACACCTAGCGCAACGGTCTCGAGGCGTCACAAAGCATTCCTCGCTATTAGAAATCCTGAATGCACTAAAGTGCATTGTAGGATATCTTGGCAGTAAGCTAACAATATTCATGGTACCTTTAGTCTCGATCCAATCAGGCACAACATTCATCGGGAGTCCCTCTTGAAGAACATCGTATAGTAACATACTTAGCAACGAAGTTTAGCTTAAAAAATAATGTATGCAAAAGATGCACTGAGGAGAAATAGTAGAAATCTTGCCATCTTTCCTAAATATATGTGACCGTAGTTCAGTACGAACACTATTGGTCGCACATTTTGAGTACTAACATTTCTAAGTACAGGATTTTTTTTGTCTTGGCAGCATCAAGATCCTCAAGCCATGAAACATAATGACTTGTCTCCTCGCAGTTTAGTTCAGCCCCGGGACAGTGGACAGTCCTGTCTACCAAGCGCCGGACATGTTTGCTTGATTGGAAATAAGCTGTCAATAAAATTACTTGTCAACTATTTTTGAATAAACAATATCGAAGACATAAATATGGTTGATAAACTCACATAATGGTAGAACTAGAGGCATCTGCACATCGACCCAGATGTCTCTATTACCTTCAATATCATCTTCCGGACGAATATCAAAGGTGATAACCATATCAGGCTCAAATGCATAAGTCTTGCTGTAACGCCCCGAGACCGATGTGCCACGTGTCCTCCCATTATTCGCTGTTGTTGCCATGTCATTGCTTGCTTGTCATGCATCTCATATCATGTCATCATGTGCATCTCATTTGCATACATATTCGTCTCATGCATCTGAGCATTCTTCCCGTTGTCCGTTTTACATTCCGGCGCTCCGTTCTCCTCCGGTGGTCATTTCTACCTTTCTTTCATGTGTGGGGTTTAAACATCTCCGGATTGGACCGAGACTTGCCAAGCGTCCTTGGTTTACTACCGGTAGACCGCCTGTCAAGTTTCGTGCCATTTGGTCTTCGTTTGATACTCCAACGGTTAACCGAGGGACCGAAAAGGCCTCGTGTGTGTTGCAGCCCAACACCCCTCCATTTTGTCCCAAAACCCACCAAAACCTCCTCCATCATCTCGGTCGTTCGATCATGATCGCGTGGCCGAAAACCGCACCTCATTTGGACTCTCCTAGCTCCCTCTACCTATAAATATGTGGCTTCCCCCGAATTTTTTCGGATCTTTCCCTACCCTAACCCTAGTCTTCGTCCTCCTCCAGCCGCCGGACGTGTCCGACCGGGCCGGACATGTCCGCCCGTCCACGCGCCGCCGCCCCCAGCCTCTCTTGGACCGACACGTGGAAAGCACCGCCGCAGGCCCGCGAGCCCACGGCCGGCCCTCCGAGCCCATCTCCTCCGCGCGCCTGCCCCGAGCGAGGCCCGCCTCCACGCCGCTTCTTCCTCCGCACCGGCGCCGCCAGCCGCACTAGGCGCCATCGCCAGCCGCCGCTCCGCCGCGCGGGACCCTTGCCGGCGCCGCCACCCGACCTCACCGCCCCACTCCGCCTCCCTCGCTGCGCCCTCCGCCGCCCCGCGAGATCCGGCCGCAGGTGCCCGAGCTCCGCCGGATCCGACGCCCGCCGAGCTCGCCGGCGACCTTCCTCGTCTTCTCCGGTGACCGCGTCCTCCCTCCGGCCGTCGTCGTCCTCTCCGGTGAGATCCGGTGGATCGGGACGAGATCCACCAGGATCTCATCCAAACGCGGCCCCTCGATCCGGATCTCCTCGTCCCGGATATCCTCGTCCCGCGTTGACTTTTCGCGTAGGTATAAATTTCACCAAGTCCCCGAAATTCCCAGATTCATATGCCATTGTTCATCGCATCGTAACTTTGCATCCGTAGCTCCGTTTTGCGCGTGTAGCATATCAAAATGTTCGCCTCAGAGAGTACATCATTTCATCTCATTGCATCATTTTTATTTCAGTTGATCTTGATGCCCGAAATGCTACTGGAAGAGTGCTATTTGAGTTAATTGTCAGATCTGCTGCTCCAATTAGATATTTGTCATTTTTGCCATGATTATTGTGTGCATGATATGCCCCTGAGCTCTACATGTGTTTTGTTATATGTTTTGCCATCTTTCCAGAGGTGCAACCCATGTATTTTTGTGATGTGTGTGGTGACTAGCACAAGCTTGCAAAGTGGTGCATTCATTAATGCTGATTTCAGGGACTTAGCAATTCCACTAAGTCCTTGGACTATTTATCTCAATATGCCATATGTGCATGTTGTTTCCTAGTGATCCGTGCCTCTTTTGTGGATGATCAGTAAGGATGTTTTTTTAATCTTGTAGTGCTCTATCCATCCTTGTCTTTGTTCGCAATTATGGAGCACCCTATCTTGAGTCAATCGAGCTCTACTTTTGCTATTTCGTGAATCTGGGCAGATTGTCTACTTGTTAGCGATTTTGCCGAGGATGTTGTAGTTGATCCGTGCATGCTATGTTATTGTTCTTGCCATGTCTAGCTTGTATAATGTGTATTATTGATGGGTGTATGCTTAGATTGTCATGCCTTGCTCTGTATTGAGTGCATCGAGCTCGTTAACATGCCTACTTGATATCTGATTTGCATGCTCCAGTTTTCCACCAAGTCTGTAACCTGATTATGTTTTTTTGCCATGTTCACATGCTTGCAAATGTATTTTCTGATCCCTTTTGGATCCTAAGGGACTTTTGTTAAGCTCTTTGAGTAGCTCCATGCCATGCTTTACTTTGCCATGTTCAGGCCCTGTAGCATATAGTTTGCATGCTCCAAAGTGTGCTACCTGATCTGTAATTCCAGACAAGTGTTAATCTCACTAAGTCTGAAATCTGTTTACCAAATGCACTTTTGCCATGCTTGTTTGAACCTGTTAATGGATGAATTGGCCCTAGCTCAGTGTTCATCTTTTGTTAAGCATCATGAGTGGATCCATGCCATGTATTTCGTTGCCACGTTTGAGTGCTGTAGCATGCTCATCTTGTTGCATTCAGTTGGCTACTTGCTGTAAATCGCAGACCGGTGTCATATTTGAATCGCTTGCCATTTCCAAACCGTAACTCCGATTCCGGTGATCTTTATATCGTTTTCAAGCGATTTCATCTCACCTTTCCAGTGGCACACTTGGATTTCCAAGTTGAGTCCAAGTTCATTCATTTCCTTGTCAAATCATGCATATGCATCGCATACCGCATCTCGCATATCATACCATGTTCATGTGTGGTTTGTTTACTATGTTGTGTGCTTCTTTCCGGTGTTTGCTTCTTTGGGTTGGTTCCGGTAACATCGTGTTGTGAGGATTCGTTCGACTACGTCCGTTTATCTTCTTCATGGACTCGTTCTTCTTCCTTGCGGGATTTTAGGCAAGATGACCATACCCTCGAAATCACTTCTATCTTTGCTTGCTAGTTGCTCGCTCTTTTGCTATGCCTATGCTGCGATACCTACCACTTGCTTATCATGCCTCCTACTTTGTTGAACCAAGCCTCTAACCCACCTTGTCCTAGCAAACCGTTGCTTGGCTATGTTACCGCTTGGCTCAGCCCCTCTTATAGCGTTGTTAGTTGCAGGTGAAGATTGAAGTTTGTTCCTTGTTGGAACATGGAGATGTTGTTCCTTGTTGGAACATGTTTACTTGTTGGGATATCACAATATCTCTTATTTAATTAATGCATCTATATACTTGGTAAAGGGTGGAAGGCTCGGCCTTATGCCTGGTGTTTTGTTCCACTCTTGCCGCCCTAGTTTCCGTCATATCGGTGTTATGTTCCCGGATTTTGCGTTCCTTACGTGGTTGGGTAATAATGGGAACCCCTTGACAGTTCGCCTTGAATAAAACTCCTCCAGCAATGCCCAACATTGGTTTTACCATTCGCCACCTAGCCTTTTCCTTTCCCTTGGGTTCTGCAGACTCAAGGGTCATCTTTATTTTAACCCCCCGGGCCAGTGCTCCTCTGAGTGTTGGTCCAAACTAGAGTCCTGTGCAGCGCCCCCTCGAGGAAACTCGAGGTTTGGTTTTAGTTGTATGGAGAGCTCATCTGAGTGTGCCCTGAGAACGAGATATGTGCAGATCCTATCGGGATTTGTCAGCACATTCAAGCGGTGTTGCTGGATTTGTTTTAACTTGTCGAAGTGTCTTGTAGAACCGGGATACCGAGTCTGATCGGAACGTCTCGGGAGGAGGTCTATTCCTTCGTTGACCGTGAGAGCTTGTCATGGGCTAAGTTGGGACTCCCTGCAGGGATTTGAACTTTCGAAAGCCGTGCCTGCGGTTATGGGCAGATGGGAATTTGTTAATGTCCGGTTGTAGATAACTTGAACCTTAACTTAATTAACATGAATCAACCGCGTGTGTTACCGTGATGGTCTGTTTCCGGCGGAGTCCGGGAAGTGAACACGGTGTTGGAGTTATGCTTGACGTAGGTTGTTTTAGGATCACTTCTTGATCATACTTTTATCGACCGTGCTTTGCCTTCTCTTCTCGCTCTCATTTGCGCATGTTAGCCACCATATATGCTAGTCGCTTGCTGCAGCTCCACCTCATATCTTTACCTTACCTATAAGCTTAAATAGTCTTGATCGCGAGGGTGTGAGATTGCTGAGCCCCCGTGACTCACAGATACTTCCAAAACCAGTTTGCAGGTGCCGATGAGTCCGTGCAGATGACGCAACCAAGCTCAGGAGGAGCTCGATGAAGATCTTGTCCTTTGTGTTGTTTCGTTCTAACTGATCAGTAGTGGAGCCCAGTTGGGGTCGATCTAGGACCTTGTCGCATTTGGGGTTCTTCTTTTATTTTGGTTCCGTAGTCGGACCCTGATTGTATTTGGCTGATGTAATGCTTTATTCATGTATTTGTGTGAAGTGGCGATTGTAAGCCAACTATGTATCTTTTCCCTTATGTATTACTTGGATTGTGTGAAGATTACCTCACTTGCGACATTGCTTTCAATGCGGTTATGCCTCTAAGTCGTGCTTCGACACGTGGGAGATATAGCCGCATCGAGGGCGTTACAAGTTGGTATCAGAGCCTTGCCCGACCTTAGGAGCCCCCATTGCTTGACCGTTTTTAGCGGACGAGTTGTGTCTAGAAAAATGTTTTGAGTCATTTAGGAATTATATATCGAAGAGTTTAGGAATTCTTTTTACTCCCCAGTCTCCTCATCGCTCTGGTAAGGCATCCTGATGTAGAGTTTTGACTCTTCTCTTCTCAAATTTCACTAAATTTTTTTTAGGATCACGCGGGTATCTTGGAATCGTTCCGATGGTTTTGTGACGAGAACATTGTTCTTGGTGCCTCCTGTCATTTAGGGGTTGTGGCAGTGTCCCGGGGAGTTGAGCTCCGAGGTGTTGTCGTCACAATTTTATCGTTGCAGTTCTGGAATACCTGAGTTTAGTACGCCGACATCGAAAATCTCTTTTATGCAGTTGTTGGTGAGATAACCTCGATGCCACCTAGTACTGGGGCGGGAGTTTGGGAGTATTGCCATAACTCATATAATGGATGCTTTTCGAAGGTTGAGGTAGACGATTTCCGAAGGTTTCTTGGTTATGTGTTGAAGGATGGATACAGCTGGATGTAGGATTTGCTAGTTTTGGGTGAGATATTATGCTTCCCCTGTATCCCCAACACCTGATTGCATAACCGGAAAGTTTCGGGAGTTTATAAGTGGGAATTCAAGTAGCTCTTAGGATATCTTTCCGACAGAGGTATGATATGAAATTGGGGTTCGACGTCTAGTGGTCCGCCTATTCACGGTTGGTTTTACAGTGGTCTCGTTGTGTCTTAAAGAGTCCTTGGCCATGCCGACTCGGGGATGCTTCGTATGTCATGTGCACTGCCTTGTACATGATGGTGCTGTACGATCGAGCCCGTGTAGGCCCAACCACGAAAACTTCGGATGAAATCTCTATCACATGTTTGTTCTGGCTTATTCTGCAAGCCAATCATTTGTTTTGTTTTGAGTTGTGGTATTCGAGTTACTTCAATGTCAAGTGTTGATTCCATCCCTTTCCTAAATGGTGTTCTCATATTCCTATGTGAATACTAATCCTTCTCCATCATCGAGTTTGTCATTTCAATTTCTTTTCACCAGCGTGTTTTCTCTTCAAGTGGATCCGATCATTTCAACATCAGCAAGATCAATTATCATTTCTTCTCAACGGTGTTCGTTTCATTCGCAATAGTGTTTTCCCACCCACCCACCCTTGTTTTCTTGAAGGATTCAAATTTCTGAATCAGGTATCCATCTTATTGATGTGTAGTCTCTCCATCCTTTTCCTTCAAAGTTCTTATCCGGTGATTGTCATGAAGATACTAACGGAGCCTTAAGTTCGTCATTCGTCATTCTTTTCTTCTCTGGTGGATTCATATCAAGCTTTGGTGTTGATCATATCCTTTTTCCTCGTATCAAATGCCTTCTCATAACGGTACACCTCATAATCTTTCACCGCTCGCTATTCTATTGTTCCGGAGTGCTCAAGATATCTCGAAGATTCATGTTTTCCACTCTGCATTCGTTCAAGATCTTTCGAGGTTGTTATCTCATTCAAGTCATTTAATTCAACCGGTGCAACCTCTCTTTCAAATCATTCAATGGTATTTTCTTTTCAGTGGGCCCTAACCCACAGGTCTATTCCCAGGATCTTACCTGACTCTTCTTATTTCCAGGAGCTATCCTCAAATTTCTTTTTGAAGTTTGACGTAATAATGAATTGTCATTAGTCAAATGTCTTTCTCCAAGATCGGTTAAATTCTTTTCATCGTTGTCTCAACCTTTCCATTCTTCATTCCGGAGTGTCTAAATAATTCATGGTGGTGTTTCTCATCGTCATTCTCGGATTTTGAAGACCGAAGAAGAGTTTCTCTTTAATCTTGCTCCATTCTTTTCAAGATTCGTGATTCTAGCTTGTTGCCATCCTCTCGTAATTGTTTTGATCGTGAAAAAATTCTTTTCACCTATCCGGAGCAATTCAAGAGTCTTCTCAGTTTGTTATCCGGAGTCCATGAATTCAGGTTTATTCATTCTCAGCTGTCAGTTATCATTCTCCTATCTTACCGGTGCTTCGTTCAAGTAATCTCTAATCAGTTCGTGATCCCTCCGTTCTCTTGTATCTAAATTCTCTCAAGCACCTTCGTTCATTTGCTAATTCTTACTGGTGATTCACCCCTACTTCGATCATTTTTCAATTCTTACGGTGGTTCTTCCAAGATTTTGTCTTCCTTCATTCATCATATTAATTCATTCGTTGTTTCAATCCTACCGGCGGTTCATTGAAGACGTTCTCAAGTTATGTTATATCTATCTTAATCCTTTCTACGAGGATAAGTAGTTTGCCAAATCTGTTGATTGTCATCAATTTAATTGGTGAAGGATACGCATAACGTAATTCTTATTCTTGCTTCATCCAAGTGATTAATTCCTTATTCCGGAGGTTCATCAAATTCTCGATTCAAGTTGTCCATCTTTATTTTCCGGAGCTCAAAGTTATTTCAATTATCATTCCAAAGATCCATCAAATCATTGCAAGGATTCACCTTGTGTTTTCTACCTCTCTTTCCTTTCGTTTGATCATTCTTTTCTTATCGGAGTTCTTCATGGAGACTGTACATGATGGTTCATAAAGGATTTAATTCCTTCTCGAAGCGTTCACCAACATTCTTTTCTGAGGAGCTCATGCTTTCTTCATCTTGTAATCCGGAGTGCAATTCCTTCTACCATATCATTGGAGGTGGTATTATGTCATTCTTCATAATTTGAGTTCATGTTTCATGATTCACATGTTGTTAAGAATGAGATATTTTAAATCCATCAACCTCTTCGTTGGAGTTATCTTGGGTTAATTTTCACCTAAAGCCTTCCCTAAGGATTGTTGCTATTTATGGTGTTTATAAATGACCCAAGCTATTCATCTATCCTCCCGGTGAAATAAGCTTCTCGTCTCCTTGTTCTTATCAATCCAATTCTTCTTCCCGTGAGTGGCAGGTTGTCACCTCATAATTTGAGATGTATCCCATAAGACCATATCAAGTTTACCCTTTTCGTTGTGGGTTTTTCCAACAACTCCGTTCGACCCTTCTCCTAAAGATGCCTTTTTCAAGCTTTTTTGTGGCATAAGATGGCATTTTCTTCTCCATTCTTTTATTTCAATTATCTATCTTCTATTCTTTTGTTCCGGAGCCATTGCGATGTTTCTCTTTTCTCTCATCATCTTGGATCATGCTCTTTTCGTGTTTACCCATCTAACCGGAGTGTTGTGTCATCTCTTCTAGTTCTTTTCACCTTATCAAGTCTTTCATCTCTTTTCAAATGAAGTGCTGCCCGAATTTGTAATTCCTTGTTTCCTCTTCCCTAACGGAGTGTTTTCCACTTTGTTCATCTCTGTTGTATTATTCTTTTCAATTTGTTCAACCTCTCAAGGCTCGTGGTTTCACTCATTTGTCAAAGAAGCAACTTAGTTTTACCTCTTCTCTTTTCTCTTCCGTTTCCCTCCGGTGCCATTCTAGATCTCGGGTCGAGATCCTCTCATAGTGGTGGGGTGTTGTAACGCGCCGAGACCGATGTGCCACGTGTCTTCCCGTTATTCGCTGTTGTTTCCATGTCATTGCTTTCTTGTCATGCATCGCATATCATGTCATCATGTGCATCTCATTTGCATACATATTCGTCTCATGCATCCAAGCATTCTTCCCGTTGTCCATTTTACATTCCGGCGCTCCGTTCTCCTCCGGTGGTCATTTCTACCTTTCTTTCATGGGTGGGGTTTAAACATCTCCGGATTGGACCGAGACTTGCCAAGCGTCCTTGGTTTACTACCGGTAGACCGCCTGTCAAGTTTCGTGCCATTTGGTCTTCGTTTGATACTCCAACGGTTAACCGAGGGACCGAAAAGGCCTCGTGTGTGTTGCAGCCCAACACCCCTCCATTTTGTCCCAAAACCCACCAAAACCTCCTCCATCATCTCGGTCGTTCGATCATGATCGCGTGGCCGAAAACCGCACCTCATTTGGACTCTCCTAGCTCCCTCTACCTATAAATATGTGGCTTCCCCCGAATTTTTTCGGATCTTTCCCTACCCTAACCCTAGTCTTCGTCCTCCTCCAGCCGCCGGACGTGTCCGACCGGGCCGGACATGTCCGCCCGTCCACGCGCCGCCGCCCCCAGCCTCTCTTGGACCGACACGTGGAAAGCACCGCCGCAGGCCCACGAGCCCACGGCCGGCCCTCCGAGCCCATCTCCTCCGCGCGCCTGCCCCGAGCGAGGCCCGCCTCCACGCCGCTTCTTCCTCCGCGCCGACGCCGCCAGCCACACCGGGCGCCATCTCCGGCCGCCGCTCCGCCACGCAGGACGCTCGCCGCCCCACTCCGCCTCCCTCGCCGTGCCCTCCTCCGCCCCGCGAGATCCGGCCGCAGGTGCCCGAGCTCCGCCGGATCCGACGCCCGCCGAGCTCGCCGGCGACCTTCCTCGTCTTCTCCGGCGACCGCGTCCTCCCTCCGGCCGTCGTCGTCCCCTCCGGTGAGATCCGGTGGATCGGGACGAGATCCACCGGGACCTCATCCAAACGCGGCCCCTCGATCCGGATCTCCTCGTCCCGGATATCCTCGTCCCGCGTTGACTTTTCGCGGAGGTATAAATTTCACCAAGTCCCCGAAATTCCCAGATTCATATGCCATTGTTCATCGCATCGTAACTTTGCATCCGTAGCTCCGTTTTGCGCGTGTAGCATATCAAATTGTTCGTCTCAGAGAGTACATCATTTCATCTCATCATTTTCATTTGAGTTCATCTTGATGCCCGAAATGCTATTGTAAGAGTGCTATTTGAGTTAATTGTCAGATCTGCTGCCCCAATTAGATATTTGTCATTTTTGCCATGATTATTGTGTGCATGATATGCCCCTGAGCTCTACATGTGTTTTGTTATATGTTTTTCCATCTTTCCAGAGGTGCAACCCATGTATTTTTGTGATGTGTGTGGTGACTAGCACAAGCTTGCAAAGTGGTGCATTCGTTAATGCTGATTTCAGGGACTTAGCAATTCCACTAAGTTCCTTGGACTGTTTATCTCAATATGCCATATGTTCATGTTGTTTCCTAGTGATCCGTACCTCTTTTGTGGATGATCAGTAAGGATGTTTTTTTAATCTTGTAGTGCTCTATCCATCCTTGTCTTTGTTCGCAATTATGGAGCACCCTAGCTTGAGTCAATCGAGCTCTACTTTTGCTATTTCCTGAATCTGGGCAGATTGTCAACTTGTTAGCGATTTTGCCGAGGATGTTGTAGTTGATCCGTGCATGCTATGTTATTGTTCTTGCCATGTCAAGCTTGTATAATGTGTATTCTTGATGGGTGTATGCTTAGATTGTCATGCCTTGCTCTGTATTGAGTGCATTGAGCTCATTAACATGCCTACTTGATATCTGATTTGCATGCTCTAGTTTTCCACCAAGTCTGTAACCTGATTATGTTTTTTTGCCATGTTCACATGCTTGCAAATGTATTTTCTGATCCCTTTTGGATCCTAAGGGACTTTTGTTAAGCTCTTTGAGTAGCTCCATGCCATGCTTTACTTTGCCATGTTCAGGCCCTGTAGCATATAGTTTGCATGCTCCAAAGTGTGCTACCTGATCTGTAATTCCAGACAAGTGTTAATCTCACTAAGTCTGAAATCTGTTTACCAAATGCACTTTTGCCATGCTTGTTTGAACCTGTTAATGGATGAATTGGCCCTAGCTCAGTGTTCATCTTTTGTTAAGCATCATGAGTGGATCCCTGCCATATATTTCGTTGCCACGTTTGAGTGCTGTAGCATGCTCATCTTGTTGCATTCAGTTGGCTACTTGCTGTAAATCGCAGACCGGTGTCATATTTGAATCGCTTGCCATTTCCAAACCGTAACTCCGATTCCGGTGATCTTTATATCGTTTTCAAGCGATTTCATCTCACCTTTCCAGTGGCACACTTGGATTTCCAAGTTGAGTCCAGGTTCATTCATTTCCTTGTCAAATCATGCATATGCATCGCATACCGCATCTCGCATATCATACCATGTTCATGTGTGGTTTGTTTACTATGTTGTGTGCTTCTTTCTGGTGTTTGCTTCTTTGGGTTGGTTCCGGTAACGTCGTGTTGTGAGGATTCGTTCGACTACGTCCGTTTATCTTCTTCATGGACTCGTTCTTCTTCCTTGCGGGATTTTAGGAAAAATGACCATACCCTCGAAATCACTTCTATCTTTGCTTGCTAGTTGCTCGCTCTTTCGCTATGCCTATGCTGCGATACCTACCACTTGCTTATCATGCCTCCTACTTTGTTGAACCAAGCCTCCAACCCACCTTGTCCTAGCAAACCGTTGCTTGGCTATGTTACCGCTTGGCTCAGCCCCTCTTATAGCGTTGTTAGTTGCAGGTGAAGATTGAAGTTTGTTCCTTGTTGGAACATGAAGATGTTGTTCCTTATTGGAACATGTTTACTTGTTGGGATATCACAATATCTCTTTTTAATTAATGCATCTATATACTTGGTAAAGGGTGGAAGGCTCGGCCTTATGCCTGGTGTTTTGTTCCACTCTTGCCGCCCTAGTTTCCGTCATATCGATGTTATGTTCCTGGATTTTGCGTTCCTTACGCGGTTGGGTAATAATGGGAACCCCTTGACAGTTCGCCTTGAATAAAACTCCTCCAGCAATGCCCAACATTGGTTTTACCATTCGCCACCTAGCCTTTTCCTTTCCCTTGGGTTCTGCAGACTCAAGGGTCATCTTTATTTTAACCCCCCGGGCCAGTGCTCCTCTGAGTGTTGGTCCAAACTAGAGTCCTGTGCAGCGCCCCCTCGGGGAAACTTGAGGTTTGGTTTTAGTTGTATGGAGAGCTCATCTGAGTGTGCCCTGAGAACGAGATATGTGCAGCTCCTATTGGGATTTGTCGGCACATTCGGGCAGTGTTGCTGGATTTGTTTTAACTTGTCGAAGTGTCTTGTAGAACCGGGATACCGAGTCTGATCGGAACGTCTCGGGAGGAGGTCTATTCCTTCGTTGACCGTGAGAGCTTGTCATGGGCTAAGTTGGGACTCCCTGCAGGGATTTGAACTTTCGAAAGCCGTGCCTGTGGTTATGGGCAGATGGGAATTTGTTAATGTCCGGTTGTAGATAACTTGGACCTTAACTTAATTAACATGAATCAACCGCGTGTGTAACCGTGATGGTCTCTTTCCGGCGGAGTCCGGGAAGTGAACACGGTGTTGGAGTTATGCTTGACGTAGGTTGTTTTAGGATCACTTCTTGATCATACTTTTATCGACCGTGCTTTGCCTTCTCTTCTCGCTCTCATTTGCGCATGTTAGCCACCATATATGCTAGTCGCTTGCTGCAGCTCCACCTCATATCTTTACCTTACCTATAAGCTTAAATAGTCTTGATCGCGAGGGTGTGAGATTGCTGAGCCCCCGTGACTCATAGATACTTCCAAAACCAGTTTGCAGGTGCCGATGAGTCCGTGCAGATGATGCAACCAAGCTCAGGAGGAGCTCGATGAAGATCTTGTCCTTTGTGTTGTTTCGTTCTATCTGATCAATAGTGGAGCCCAGTTGGGGTCGATCTGGGACCTTGTCGCATTTGGGGTTCTTCTTTTATTTTGGTTCCGTAGTCGGACCCTGATTGTATTTGGCTGATGTAATGCTTTATTCATGTATTTGTGTGAAGTGGCAATTGTAAGCCAACTATGTATCTTTTCCCTTATGTATTACTTGGATTGTGTGAAGATTACCTCACTTGCGACATTGCTTTCAATGCGGTTATGCCTCTAAGTCGTGCTTCGACACGTGGGAGATATAGCCGCATCGAGGGCGTTACACTTGCATAGTGCGTGCCAAGTTTTGCATTCAAAATAGGTGTATGTGTCTACATTGTATAATTTGACGTTGAAGGTATAACCATGCTCGGTCTTCAAGTAAACTTTTTTTACCTCCATAGTTTTGTTAGGACATAAACCTATCTTATCCAAGACAAAAATTCTTGCATGGCAGGGGATACACTAGTAGAATAGTGAAAAATTAAAATTAAAAGTTGAAAAAAGACTTGTCATTGTGACTTACTGTATCCACTTCGAAGGTCTCATCCAGCTTGATGCTGAAGCGCCTATCATCAACAAGGAAATTTCTATCGCACAGGCCACGCTGGTCTTCACTGTATTCGCACTTAATGAAATCTTTTTCGTCGGCAGACGACATTTTCTATGTTCATATAGGTGAAACATTAAACACTTACTAGTTCTATTAATTCAACTAATTCAACTACTTCTATTAGTTCAACTAGTTCTATTAATTCAACTAATTCAACTAAGCATTTAATAAAAATAAACTTGTTCTATTAATTTTCTTACTAAAATAAAGTAGCTAGTTCTATATAGTAATATTTTAATTAGATCATCAAATCTCAGATATCTAAATTTTCTTACTAAAAATAAACTAGTTCTATTAATTCGACTAATTCAACTAAAAATTTACTAAAAATAAACTAGTTCTATTAATTTTTCTTACTAAAATATATAAAGTAACTATATATAGTAATATTTTAATTAGATCATCAAATCTCATATACCTAAATATTCTTACTAAAAATAAACTAGTTCTACTAATTCAACTAGTTCAACTAAGCATTTACTAAAAATAAACTAGTTATATTAATTCAACTAGTTCAAATAATCTCATATACCTAAATTTTCTTACTAAAAATAAACTTGTTCTATTAATTTTCATACTAAAAATAAACTAGTTATATTAATTCAACTAGTTCAAATCTCATATATATACCTAATTAATATCTAGCTAATTCATCTAAAATTGACATTAATATTTAACATCTTTTCCATATAATTCATCTAACATTAACATTCTAAGATTCTTATCTACGTAATTCATCTAACATTAATCTAAACAACAAAAAACAGAAAATAAGTAAAAAAATATATGTGTGTGTATGTGTGTGTGTGTACGAGCCGGGGGTGGCGGCGTACGGGCGGCGGGGCGAGACGGCGATGCGACGGGGACGGCGCGACGACGGGCGGCGGGCCGGGGGCGACGGGGACGGCGCGACGACGGGCGGCGGGCCGGGGGCGACGGCGCGATCGAGCCGACGACGTAGTACGGGGCGGCGCGACGGGCGCGCGGCGGGGGTGACGGCGGTGACGGTGTACCACAGGCGGCAGTGACGGCGACGACGGGCGGCGGGGGCGGCGAAGGCGGCGAGGCCGGCGAGGGTGGCGCGCGATGGGCGACGGCGTTGGCGGCGGCGGCGATGTCGCGCGTAGAAGTTGGAGAAGAAGTGGGTCGATGAAACTGATTTTTTCGTAAGTGCCATATATATAGGAGGGGCCTTTAGTACCGGTTGGAGCCACCAACCGGTACTAAAGGCCAATTTTTGCCAGGTCAAGCGGCGGGAAACGACCCCCTTTAGTACCGGTTCGTGGCTTGAACCGGTACTAAAGGCCCACGCATTAGTATTGGTTGGAGCCACCAACCAGTACTAATGGTTGTGCGCTGCCACCGGCGGTGCACAATGTTTAGTCCCACCTCACCGAGCGAAGGGCAGCCGCACTGGTTTATAAACCCAGCCGCGGCTGCTCCTTCAAACTTCTCTATATAGCAGACTTCTGGGCCTAACTTCGGCGCGCTGCCTTGTGAGTCTGCTGGCCCTTCTGGGTCTGTATTTGCAAACCCTAGGTCTGGCAAACCCACTTGGCAGCGCCCCAACAATTTTTTATATAGTTTTTTTTTTCTTTTATGCATTATTTATTTTCTTCTATTTATTTTTGAGTAAATTTTTTATATAGTTTTTGTCTTTTCTATTTTATTTATTTTCTTCTATTTATTTCGGAGTAGTTTTTTTGTTGTATTTAGTTTCTTTGTGAATATAACAATTTATTATATAGTTTTTTTCTTTTCTACATTATTTATTTTCTTCTATTTATTTTTGAGTAAATTTTTTATATAGTTTTTGTCTTTTCTGTTTTATTTATTTTCTTCTATTTATTTCTGAGTAGTTTTTTTGCTGTATTTAGTTTCTTTGTGAATATAACAATTTTTTATATAGTTTTTTTGCATTATTTATTTTCTTCTATTTATTTTTGAGTAAATTTTTACATAGTTTTTGTCTTTTCTGTATTATTTATTTTCTTCTATTTATCTCTGAGTAGTTTTTTTTGCTGTATTTAGTTTCTTTGTGAATATAACAATTTTTTATATAGTTTTTTTCTTTTCTGCATTATTTATTTTCTTCTATTTATTTTTGAGTAAATTTTTATATACTTTTTGTCTTTTCTGTTTTATTTATTTTCTTCTATTTATCACTACAAAATAAGTTTAAAAAACATTGAAGTGCCCGTGTAACAGATGAGTTCTCGTCCACAACCCTGATACTCCGAAAGAGATTGTCCAATTTGTACATGAAGTGCGTCCAGTTTTTGCCGTGACCCTCTCTACTCTTTCCCACATGCTATGCGGGTGAAATGATGATACCATGCCAAGTTTCAACATTTCCAGAGTTCATTTTGTAGTGATTTTCAATTTCACGGTCATTTAGCTCTCTAAACAAATCGGTAAATGACTCAAAAACAGCAAATGATGTCAGAACGTGTTGGAAATTGTTGACGTCGCTTTGAATACTGCATACTGAACGCAAAAAAGTCTGGAGTTCAAATAAGTTTAAAAAACATTGAAGTGCCTGTGTAACAGATGAGTTCTCGTCCGAAACCCTGATAATTCGAAAGAGATTGTCCAGTTTGTACACGAAGTTCGTCCAGTTTTTGCCGTGACCCTCTATACTCTTTAGCACATGCTATGCGGGTGAAATGATGATACCATGCCAAGTTTCAACATTTTCAGAGTTCATTTTGTAGTGATTTTCAATTTCACGGTCATTTAGCTCTCTAAACAAATCGGTACATGACTGAAAAACAGCAAATGATGTCAAAACGTGTTGGAAATTGTTGACATCGCTTTGAATGTTGCATACTGAACGCAAAAGAGTCTGGAGTTCAAATAAGTTTAAAAAACATTGAAGTGCCCGTGTAACAGATGAGTTCTCGTCCGAAACCCTGATACTCCGAAAGAGATTGTCCAATTTGTACACGAAGTGCGTCCAGTTTTTGCCGTGACCCTCTCTTCTCTTTCGCACATGCTATGCGGGTGAAATGATGATACCATGCCAAGTTTCAACATTTTCAGAGTTCATTTTGTAGTGATTTTCAATTTCACGGTCATTTAGCTCTCTAAACAAATCGGTAAATGACTGAAAAACAACAAATGATGTTAGAACGTGTTGGAAATTGATGACGTTGCTTTGAATGCTGCATACTGAACGCAAAAAAGTCTAGAGTTCAAATAAGTTTAAAAAACATTGAAGTGCCCGTGTAACAGATGAGTTCTCGTCCGAAACCCTGATACTCCGAAAGAGATTGTCCTGTTTGTACATGTAGTGCGTCCAGTTTTTGCCGTCACCTTCTCTACTCTTTCGCACATGCTATGCGGGTGAAATGATGATACCATGCCAAGTTTCAACATTTCCAGAGTTCATTTTGTAGTGATTTTCAATTTCACGGTCATTTAGCTCTCTAAACAAATCGGTAAATGACTGAAAAACAGCAAATGATGTCAGAACATGTTGGAAATTGTTGACGTCACTTTGAATGCTGCATACTGAACGCAAAAAAAGTCTGGAGTTCAAATAAGTTATTAAAAATAAAAAAGAGGTGCAATGCTGGTTAATTAGCTTCAAGCCTTTCGGAATAGTGTAGACTGCACTGCACATAGCTCCGTGCAATCTATGCTATTCCGAAAGGCTTGAAGCTAAGCAACGTGCAGGTGAGCATTGTGCCTCTCCTTCATTGTCTCTACACTCACAGCTTATAAACCAATCATACTGTCTCTCTCTTGGCAAGGTGGGACTAAAAATCAGCTTACTAAGAAACTCTAGTACCGGTTCATGCCATGAACCGGTACTAAAGGTGTTCGTGGGGGCCCCAGCCTGACCACAGCCTGACACAGCCTCATTAGTACCGGTTCGTGGCATGAACCGGTACTAAAGGTTGCCCACGAACCGATACTAATGATGTTCGCCTGCCTAACCGTTTGAACCGGCACTAATGGACACATTAGTGCCGGCTCAAATTCAAACCGGCACTAATGTGCTTCACATTTGACCCTTTTTCTACTTGTGAAGTGTCACTCCGAAGCTTATGGAGGACACCATGCTGCAGATAGAACTGCACATAAGGTATTGCAATCTGGTTTTTATTGGCCTACTCTCTTCAAAAATGCCCGTAAGTTTGTCTCAGATGTAAGAACGTAATGGGTTATGTTTTCTTACATCTGAGATAAATTATATTGTCATGGATCATCCAACATGTTGAGCTTACCTTTCTCTCTCTTGCTAGCCAATTTCTTTGCACTAAGTAGAGATACTACGTGTGCTTCCAAATATCCCTAAACCCAGTTTTGCCATGAGAGTCCACCATATCTACCTATGGATTGAGTAAGATCCATCGAGTAAGTTGTCATCGGTGCAAGCAATAAAAATCGCTCTCTAAATATGTATGACCTATTAGTGTGGAGAATGCATAAGGGACACTTTCCAGAATGTTTCAGACTCCGAAAAGGAATAGGTACGTGGTACGGTAAGTAAACCGACTCCAAAACAGTTCTAAGGGCAATTTTTCTCCATTTTGGAATATTTAAGAAAATAGGAAAATAAGAAGCAGACCGGAAAGGACACGACGCTTCCACGAGGGTGGAAGGCGCGCCCTACCCCCTGGGCGCGCCCCCTACCTCATGGGCACCTCGTGTGCTCTCCAGATTCCGTTTTCTTGCACGATACTTCTTTTATTCGGTAAAAAATCATTATATAATCTCCGGAAGGTTTTGACCACCGTATTACGCAAAAATCCTTTGTCTTTGTTTCGAGCTGTTTCTGCTACAGATAAGAGCAATATGTCATCCCAAGATTCGGAGGGAGAAAGCTATGTGGTTGATTACCTTGCAGATCATAAAGTCTGCGGGGACTTGGAGCATTGTGGTTGGACCACGGAGGAAGAAGAAGACTATGAGCCTAGGGGAAAGGAGGAGACGAGCTCAGATGAAGATGAAGTCCCATTACCTCAACCTGGGGACATGCATGTGGAATTCAAAAGGCCAAGCCTCCCCAATAGAGCAAAGAAACCTAAGATCGAGTTTATCCCTTTTCGTTTTTTGCAGGAGAACAAAAAAGAACTATGCAAAAAGGTACTAAGCCTTGAGCGAGAGATCGAGGACCTAAAGGAGCAGAATTTTGTCCTCAAGCGCAAATTAAGGAAGAAGCGCACATCATCAACAACTCCTTCATCACCACCTCCGAGGAAGGAGACATAATCACATGGGTATGAGCACTCCCCTTGGCAACTGCCAAGCTTGGGGGAGTGCCCCGGTATCGTATCACCATCACTTCTATCTTTACCAGTTTTCTTAGTTCGATCCTTTTGATAATATCTTGATCCAATAGAATAAAGTTTTAGTATGATCTAGTTGTGAGTTTTGCTTTACGATCTTCCTATGTAATCGAGTCTGTGAGCTATATATAATAAAGATTAGTGCTAAGTCAAGGGCTTGATTATTTTGCTATGATCTTAAGGGAATAGAATAAAAGAGAAGAAATAAAAAAGAAATAAAGAGATCATATGGATCTTATGGAGAGTAATGAGCTCACATATAAAGAGTATGATGAATAGAAGTTGTTGAGAGTTGACAAACATAGTTTTGGTCATCGTTGCAACTAATAGGAAATAACGAAGAAAAGAGGTTTTCACATATAAATATACTATCTTGGACATCTTTTATGATTGTAAGCACTCATTAAAGTATGCCATGCTAAAGAGTTGAGTACCGAGGCGTCCTTGCTTCCTCTTTGGTGCCAAGGGGGCAAGCGCAGGCATGGAGTACCGATGCGTCAAGCAAAGGTTTCCATATTGGTGCAACAAGACCAAGACCAAAAGGACGACAAGACGGAGGTCACCATGGAGCCCAAGACGGCGTCGCCACCAGAGCCTTTGGCAGGCGAAGACCGCTTTTGTCAGGATAAGCTATACTAGCTGTCCCCTTACAAATTGGCCATTGTTGGCTCCCATCCCGCTCAATATTTGGGGAGAGGACCAGGGCCTATATAAGTAGAACTAGCCACCACGGTAGAGAGGATCGGATCGGGAACAGATCGAGAGGCTTCTCACCCACACAAGTTCACCAAACACAAGAACACCTCAACCTCAGGAGGCTGTTCTTCCCCTTGTATTGTTCATCATCAGCCCAAGAGGCAATCCACCACCACCACACTGGAGTTGGGTATTACACCACAATGGTGGCCCGAACCAGTATACATCTTGTGTCTTTCTGTGTTGTGAGTTCGTCGAGTTCGTCCGCGAGATCTTAGAGAGCTAGGGCATGGATCGATAGGGAGAAAACCTTCGGGCGCACCCCAGTGTTCGAACCTCAAGGGTTTGCTGAAACCCGTGATCCGACATTTGGCGCGCTAGGTAGGGGTGCTCCAGAGCTTCCTTCCGTCGCTCCGCGCCCCGTTGCGTCGTTGTCTCCATGGCAGACGCACGCCGCACACGTGCTGAGTGTCGGGCTTCCCTCTCCACCCACGTTGCTCAGATGGCTCCCGTCGGCGGGCCACCACGTCGTTCCCTGTCGCCTGGCACCAACGCCGCCATCGGCCCGGCGCGGAACGAGAAGCAAGCATCCTCGCTGCAATCCTCGGTGCAGCGGGACGGCTGCACCGCCACTCCATCGCTGACCCCGGCCGATTCTTCTTCTGATGCACGCCGCCCTCCCATGGATGCACGGGCCGTGCTCCTCATGGCGCACGAGCTCCTGCGCTACCGCACGGTCGACGACCTCTACGAGGACTGGCTCGACCGCATCGCCGAGCTTGTCCGCGCCGCAGGGGGCTCCCCTGCGCCGTTCCTCTCTCCGCCTCACCCTCCGCAGGCTATGGGCGATGTAGCTCACGGAGCGCCTCCACCACCTCTGCCCCAAGACGGCGCTCTGGTGCCAAGACGCGTGGCTCCATGACGTGACCCGCCGCGTCTCGCGCCCGCGCCTGAAGGAAGAAGCTGTCAAGAAGTCCCTCGACCGCAAGAAAATGCTCCACCGCTCCTCGCACCACCGTGCCGGGACCGGCTCCTATGGCAAGACCGCGCGCCACCTGTAGCGGCATGGCGCGGACCCCATCAAGACCAAGCTCCACCCCCAAGGCGGGTCCTGGTGACCACAGCAGGTTGCCGTGCTTTCACCCCCGAGATGCGTAGCGTCGCCTGGCCGGGCAAGTTCAAGCCGGATCTGCCTCCTCGCTACGATGGCACCCCCGACCCCGAGGAGTTCTTGCAGCTCTACGAGCTGAGCATCGAAGCGGCCAACGGTGACAAGAAATTCATGGCGAACTGGTTTCCCATGGCTCTCAAGGAGGGTGCCCGCTCCTGGCTCCTAAACCTGCCTCTAGGCTCAATTTCCTCCTGGGACGAAATGCGCACCCGCTTCATCGCCAACTTCCAGGGCACTCGCGACCACCCCCCGGTCACGAGCGACCTACGCCGCATCAAGCAACAACCAGGAGAGACCCTGCAGAAGTACATTCAGCGCTTTAACAGCGAACAGATCAAGATCCCGAAGGTGACCGACGAGGACATCATCTCAGCATTCTCCGACGGTGTCCGTGACGTCAAGATGAAGGAGGAGCTCGCCATCCATGAAGAGCTGTGCTCGACACTGGAGCTGTTCAACATCACGACCAAGTGTGCTAGAGCTGAGGAGGGGCGCCTCTCCCTCCTCGAGCTCCCTGCTGCGGACCCAGAGGAGAAGAAAGCCAAGGCCAAGGAAGTGAAGCGCAAGGGAGCAGTCGTGCTCGTAGCGGAACCGGACACCAAGCGTGGCAGAGACCAACCACAGTCATCCAAGAGCAGCCGTCTGTTCTGCGCCTTCCACAACCTGAACAACCACAACACCAGCGACTGTTAAGAGCTCAGAGCCATTCGCGAAGGACGCTTCGGTCGGCGCCACGAGCGCGGCGACCAGGCCTACGACCGAGGAGGAGGACGTGGTGGCGGACGCTGGGACGACTGTGGCCCACACCAGGAGTGGCGCAACTGGCCTCGCGGGGACCGCTGGCAGGATCAGCCTCGCGATGGCGCCTGGAGGGATCGGCCTTGTGAGGATCGTCCTCAAGGCAACGCAGGACTCCCTCCGCTCCCTCCGCTGCCGACACCGCCAAGAAGGAATGATGAACACCATCAAGAAAAGGGGGCTGGGGGCTTCCAGGAACCGTGTGCTATCGCCTGCATCTTGGGCGGAGCCCAGGCCCCAGCCTCGCAGCGTATCTTCAAGCAGTTTGCTTGTGAAGTGAATGCAGCCCTCCCCAAGCTTGAAGCCACACGTCCGCTCAGATGGTCCAAGTGCCCCATCACGTTCAACTCGGTAGACCAGCTCAAGTGCGCAGCTACCGCTGGCGCCCTCCCGATGCTTTGCTCCCCAGTCATCAGCAACGTGCAAGTTACCAAGACCCTCATCGACGGTGGCGCAGGGCTCAACGTCCTGTCCGTCGACACGTTTGACAGCCTCCAAGTGCCATATGACCAGCTTCAGCCCACCAAGCCCTTCTCAGGAGTGACCGATGGTTCCACCACACCGATAGGGCAGGTCTGCCTCCCTATCACCTTCGGGGAACGCAAGAACTACCGCAACGAGCTCATCGACTTCGACGCCGCGCACATCCGTCTGCTACACAATGCCATCCTCGGATATCCAGCCCTGGCCAAGTTCATGGCGGTGACCCATCACGGCTACAATGTTCTCAAGATGCTGGGAAGCGGCAGGATCATCACGGTCCCTTGTGAAGAAAGATATGCGGTGTGCTCCCTCGAGCGTGCCTTCCAAGCTGCAGCAATCGACGACCCCGACAGCAAGGGCGAGGGCCCTCCTGAGGCCATCCCCAAGAAGAAGAAGCAGCTGCGACGTGCAGGAGCTCAGGAGGGTGGCGTCACACTTCTCGGGCAGGGCTCGGGGGCTTTCTTCTGGAAGGCCTCAGACCTTGCCCACATCACGAGGGAGGCGCTTGGGCACCACTTGGAGGCGTGCTTCGCAGCACGTTTCCCTCAGGAGGGCATAGGGCAAGGATTGCCCACCGTTCAGGAGTTCATCACCAAGACCACCCAGGAATTGCAAGATGCAAGGGCCATGCGCGGCGACCGCCGCTCACGAGACGCAGCTTCCCATCCAGGCGAGGATGTCGGGCTGCGTGTCTGCATCGACGTTCCAGGGCTCAATAGGGCCGCTTCTCAGGAGCCTTTCTGGCCTTCGCGCGTGGGATGCTGCGAGGGCCCATCGCACAGCTACGTTCGCATGCGATTTGGCCTGCCGAGCGTGTCGTCCGCCTACCAGCGCAACTTGCGGCACATCCTAGCGGCTCAGGAGGCCAGGCACCACGCCGTCGTGATGGAGATGGAGACCGCCCTCAAGGAACCACCTGAGCCCCTAGAGCCTCCCGAGGCTCAGGGCTCCGGTGGCTCGTGATGAACAACCCTTTCGCCGCGCACCATCAGCTGCTCCAACTCTCCTTCGTCAACATGACCATGGTTCATTTAGCTGGGAGCGCCCCTTGGGCTGCATCATTCCCAAGCCGCATGGGTCCGTCCCCGTGGCATGCATCCCTTTTTATGTCTTTAGCTTACCTTGTTGGGAGCGCCCCTCGGGCTGCATCATCCCCAAGCTGCTCGGGCCTGACCTAGTGGCACATATCTCTCATGCACTTGCTTAAGCCTTCTACTCTCAAATTTGATCTACCTATGATTACTACCTGCTCAATCGTCGCCTCCCACAGGGCCTCCTCACGCCAGCACGACGCTGGTGCACGGGTCCATCCCTACCACGTCGATAAACCTGAGCGGTCGAGCTCTGGCTCGCGGCACGCCCCGCGCACGTCACCTCACCAGGCCCTCAGTGCCTTCACCCCCTCGCGGAGCAACTAGCGGTAGGCTGGTAACCATAATGGCAGATCATGTTCTTCCTTGTGATGGCTCGCATGAATCTCACGAGGATAACACCAGGCAGCACCGCGAGCTCCCACCTCTTCCAAGTAATCCACTTGCACGTTAAAAGGGGGGCTCCTAAGCATCGCGACCCAGGAGCTCTTACTGGCTCTCCAGCCCTCACCCCCTGGCCTTAACCATGGCACGTGACCTGGCATACCAGTGGCGGCTGAGCTCGCTCGAGGGCCGGGACCTGAGGACATAGAGCACAAAGGAGGGCACATGAAGGGGGAAGGCTCGTATGGGCCTGACCTAGCTACGTTGCGGATGTTCGCGCACCGGTCTGGCGCATCACGAAGAATCGACCTCGGACCGCCAAGATAAGTCATGAGCTCAGATCAACCAATCATTGGGACCTAGGGGACACGCTCACTGCAGCCCTGCTGCGGCTACTTGAGTGCTAAAGGGGACCCCTGAGCATCGCGCCTCAGCAGCTCTTACTGGACCTCGGGCCGCTCACCTGCTGGCCTTGACCACGGCACGTGACCTGGCATACCAGCGACGGCTGAAGCTTGCCTGGGGACCGGGACCTGTCAATGTAGAGCAACAAGCTGTCGCGAGATCGGAAAGGGAAGACCGAGCCTAAACAGGACTTGCGCTCTCAAGGCTTCCTTAATTGAGATGACATCAACAAAAGACATTGTAGACTCTTTACACGCCCCCATAGGGTACTTCTTGATTCCTCCCAGGGAACAAAGGACGAGAACCTAGGAGAATCCTATCTACACACCCCCGCGGCCGACGCCATCATCAACAGTGGGCCGTGGGAGGCCGGTGCCAACCCCATCCAGATCAGCGACGACAGCGGCCGGATGTTGCGACCCGGATCCGAGCGCGGCGAGAGCTCGGGGGCACGTAGCTGTCGTCGCTCGTCTCCGGAGTCTCATAGAGCTCGGGAGAACCGTTGGACTCCCAAGGGTAGCTGCTGCTGGAGCAGCCGCGAGCGGGGCGCGCCTCATCCTGGCACTCCCCTTCGGGCAACACTCCAAGCGGTGACCCTCCGCGTCGAAGACCTTGAAGAACAGCGTGGAGGCGCCGTCGTACTCGAAGTGGATCGCGAGGGCGCCCTCCACACGACAAACCCGCGCGACCTCACCCCAGCCGCGGGTCATGAAGATTTTGCCGGTGGAGACTGCTTCAACCTCAGCCCCGGTCGCCGGAGCGTCGCAGACGGCATGCTGCAACCAGAGCTCGAGAGGCCCCCTTGGCGGCATCACGTCGGAGAAGAAGCACGGGAAGCGGATCCAGGAGCTTGGGGGCATCACTGCCCACAGCACGAGCTCACATGAGGAGTCCGTGGCGTGGACTCCAGGAGCGACGGCACTCGTCGCCGCGGCGCGTCGACCTTGGCCGCGGTGCGTCGACCTTGGCCACGGTGCGCGCGTCGATGCTCGTCGCTTCTTCCTCCCGAGCCCCCGGCTTGGGCGCACAAGGGTAGTGGATACCCAGGAGGAGGCCAGTCGCACCAAGGCCTTGTCACCACCTGCATCTCCGCGACGTCGCGGCGATTGACCGACCTATTCTTCGGCGGGAGCAGCGCCGACACGTCGGGGGGAACCTTTCCCTTCTCCTCGGCCCAAAACCTATGGATCGGCGCCATTGAAGTTGCTGCTAGCAGTGGGGCAGAGGAAGAAGAAGCGAGCGGAATGGGAAGAGACGGGCGACGGGGGCTCTTCCTTCCTCCCCATTTATAGCAGGAGAAGGCCAACCAGCACCCCCATGATCACAGGTAATGATGGTTTTCCTTGCATGTCGCAGGGACTTGTCAAGTCAGGCAGTTGCCGAGGCAGTGTGGGGAAGCGGAGACGCCCACGACCAATCAACCGCCACGCGTCAATCGAGGCCATAGGCTTTTGGGGCTTGCGGCGCTCCGTGCTTGACCTTTGGCTTCGCCTCGAAGCCAAGCCCGAGCGCACCTTGGGCCCGGGGGCTACTGTCGGCGTCCTGGGATAGGGGGTCCCAGACTTGCCTGCCTGCGGCCCACGGCGTGGCTGAGCTAGCTGGCCCGTACGACCCATCTTCATCGAGAAGGCATTCAAGACCCTGGCGAGGCGGACGATGCAAGACCTCCTCAGGAGCGGCCTCGCCAGGCAGGCTCGCGAGGGGCAGAGAGATCAAGGCAGGGCAAACCTCGCGAGGTTCTCGTGATGTGAGCCATGACGATCGAGACCAGGCGGGCGCCAGCGGGCAGTGTCCTTGCTTCCTCTTTGGTGCCAAGGGAGCAAGCGCATGCGCAGAGTACCGAGGCATCAAGGAAAGGTCTCCATATTGGTGCAATGAGACCAAGACCAAAAGGACGGCAAGATGGAGGTCACCATGGAGCCCAAGACGGTGTCACCACCAGAGCCTTTGGCAGGCGAAGACCGCTTTTGTCAGGATAAGCTATACCAGCTGTGTAGCACCCCGAGACCGATGTGCCAGGTGTCTTCCAGTTATTCGTTGTTGTTGCGTTGTCATTGCTTGTGTGTCATGCATTGCATAACATGTCATCATGTGCATTTCATTTGCATACATGTTCGTCTCATGCATCCAAGCATTTTCCCTGTTGTCCGTTTTGCAATCCGGCGCTCCTATGTCACCCGGAGTTCCCTTTAACCTCTTTTCGTGTGCGGGTGTTAAACGTTTTCGGATTGGACCGAGACTTGTCATGCAGCCTTGTTTTACTACCGGTAGACCGCCTGTCAAGTTTCGTGCCATTTGGACTTTGTTTGATACTCCAACGGTTAACCGAGGGACCGAAAAGGCCTCATGTGTGTTGCAGCCCAACACCCTTCCAATTTGGCGCAAAACCCACCAAAAACCCCTCCATCATCTCAGTCGTTCGATCACGATCGCGTGGCCGAAAACCGCATCTCATTTGGAATCTCCTAGCTCCCTCTACCTATATATATAGCACTTCCCCCGAATTTTCAGATCTTCCCCTACCCTAACCCTAACTTTCGTCCACCTTGCGCCGCCGGACAATTTCCCCGCCGACGGACATGTCCAGCCGCCACGTCGCTCCAACCAATGGGAGCGCGGCACGTTAGCCTCTCCGCCTCCCGCGCCCAACCGCATGGCGCCACCTGTCTCGCCGCCCTCTCGCCGCCGCACCGGCCCGCCGCGGCCCATCGCGGGCCCGCTCGGACCCGGATCTCGCCGCCGCCCGGCCCGCCCTGCCCCGCCACCTCACGCGCCTGAGAGTCTCGCCATCCGGTCGCGCCGCCCCGCTAGCTCGCCGCCGGCGACCTCCACGCGGCCGCCCGACCGCCTGTCACCGGCGCGCCTCTCCACTCCGGCGCCTCGCTCCGCCCCGCGCCACCTCGCCTGCTCCCTCCGCCTCGCCGCGCCCCCGCCCGGAGCTGCTCGCCGCCCGAGCCGGCTGGAGCAGCTCGCCGCCTCCGCCGCCTCCTCACGGCTCGCCGCCGCCGTCTGCGCCGTCCCACGCCACCGTCCAGCGCCGGCGCTGCACAGCACCGCCGCGGCCGGCCCGCGCCTCGCCGTCCCCGGCCTCCCCGCGCCCCGAGCGCCACTGGCCGCCATCGTCTTTGCCGATTCCGGCGAGTTCCGCCGCCGCCTCGGGAAGCATGCCTCGAATCTCAGATCTGGATCCACTCGACGGTTGACTTTCTCCTCCCGAAACCCTAACTTTTTGGCATCTTCGTCGCATCGTATCTCTGCATCTGTAGCTCCAATTCGTGCGTGTAGCATATCAAAATGTTCGTATCAACGAGTACATCATTTCATCTCATTGCATCATTTTCATTTGAGCTCATCTTGATGCCCGAAATGCTGTTGGAAGAGGGCTATGTGATAAACTTGGCAGATCTGTTTCATCAAATAGATATTTGTCATTTTTGCCATGATTAATATGTGCATGATATGATCCTGAGCTCTACATGTGTTTTGTTATATGCCATGCCATCTTTACAGAGGTGCTTACCATGTATTTTTGTGATATGTGTGGTGACTAGAACAAGCTTCCAAAGTAGCGTAATCGGTAATGCTGATTTCAGGGACTTAGAATTTCTCTAAGTCCTTGTCCTGATTTTGTCGTTATGCCATATGTTCAAGTTGTTTCTTAGTGATTCGTGCCTCTTTTGAGGATGATCAGTAAGGATGTTTTGTTAACATTGTGGTGCTCTATCCATCCATGTATTCGTTTGCATTTATGGAGCACCCTAGCTTGAGTCAATCGAGCTCTACTTTTGCTATTTCGTGAATCCTGGCAGATTGTTGACATGATTAGCGATTTTGCCGAGGATGTTGCTATTGATCCGTGCATGCTATGTTGTTGTTCTTGCCATGTCTGGCTCCTATGCCATGTATTCTTGATGGGTGTATGCTTAGTTTGTCATGCCATGCTCTGTAGTGAGTGCATCGAGCTCGTAAACATGCCTACTCGTTAACTGATTTGCGTGCTCCAGTTTTTCACTAAGTCTGAGATCTGTTTATATTTTTCCCATGTTCACATGCTTGCAATGGTATTTTCTGATCCCTTTTGGCTCAAGGTCACTAAGGGACTTTTGTTAATTGCTTTGAGTAGCTTCATGCCATGCCTTGCTTTGCCATGTTAAGTTCCTGTAGCATATAGTTTTCATGCTCTAAAGAGTGCTTCCTGATGATAAATTCCTGATTTGTTGTTATTTCACTAAGTCTGAAACCTGTTATCATTTGCACTTTTGCCATGCTTGTTTGAGCCTGTTAATGGGTGAATTAGCCGTAGCTCAGTGTTCATATTTTGTCAAGCATCATGAGTGGATCCCTGCCATGTTTGAGTGTTGTAGCATATTTATCTTGATGCATTTAGTTGGTCACTTGCTGATTATCGCAGACCGGTGCCATATTTGTTTTGCTTGCCATTTCCAAACCGTGCATCCGATTCCGGTGATCTTTATATCGATTTCAACCGAAATCACCTCACCTTTCCAGTGGCACTCTTGTATTTCCAAGTTGAGCCCAGCTTAAATCATTCCTTGTCAACTCCTGCATATGCATCACATACCGCATCCCGCATATCATACCATGTTCATGTGTGGTTTGTTTACTATGTTGTGTGCTTATTTCCGGTGTTGCTTCTTCGGGTTGGTTCTGGTAACGTCACGTTTATGAGGAACCGTTCGTCTACGTCCGTTTTTCTTCTTCCTGGACTCGTTCTTCTTCCTTGCGGGATTTTAGGCAAGATGACCATACCCTCAAATCACTTCTATCTTTGCTTGCTAGTTGCTCGCACTTTTGCTATGCCTATGCTGCGATACCTACCACTTGCTTATCATGACTCCCATATTCTGAAGCCAAGCCTCTAACCCACCTTGTCCTAGCAAACCGTTGTTTGGCTATGTTACTGCTTTGCTCAGCCCCTCTTATAGCGTTGTTAGTTGCAGGTGAAGATTGAAGTTTGTTCCTTGTTGGAACATGGAGATGTTGTTCCTTGTTGGAACATGTTTACTTGTTGGGATATCACAATATCTCTTATTTAATTAATGCATCTATATACTTGGTAAAGGGTGGAAGGCTCGGCCTTATGCCTGGTGTTTTGTTCCACTCTTGCCGCCCTAGTTTCCATCATATCAGTGTTATGTTCCCGGATTTTGTGTTCCTGCGCGGTTGGGTTATAATGGGAACCCCTTGACAGTTCGCCTTGAATAAAACTCCTCCAGCAAGGCCCAACATTGGTTTTACCATTTGCCACCTAGCCTTTTCTTTCCCTTGAGTCGGCCGGCTCAAGGGTCATCTTTATTTAAACCCCCGGGCCAGTGCTCCTCTGAGTGTTGGTCCAACCTGTCAGCTGCCGGTGGCCACCAGGGGCAACTCTGGGCTAGCCTACCGGAACCTTGGACAATCCGGTGTGCCCTGAGAAAGAGATATGTGCAGCTCCTATCGGGATTTATCGGCACATTCGGGTGGCTTTGCTGGTCTTGTTTTACCATTGTCGAAATGTCTTGTAACCGGGATTCCGAGTCTGATCGGGTCTTCCTGCTAGAAGGAATATCCTTCATTGACCGTGAGAGCTTGTGATGGGCTAAGTTGGGACACCCCTACAGGGATTTGAACTTTCGAAAGCCGTGCCCGCGGTTATGGGAAGATGGGAATTTGTTAATATCCGGTTGTAGAAAACCTGAAGTTGACCTTAATTAAAATACATCAATCGTGTGTGTAACCGTGATGGTCTCTTCTCGGCGGAGTCCGGGAAGCGAACACGGTGTTGGAGTAATGCTTGACGTAGGTTGTTCTAGGATCACTTCTTGATCATAGTTGTTCGACCGTGCTTTTGCCTTCTCTTCTCGCTCTCATTTGCGTATGTTTAGCCACCATATATGCTAGTCGCTTGCTGCAGCTCCACCTCATGCCTTTTACCCTTCCTATAAGCTTAAATAGTCTTGATCGCGAGGGTGTGAGATTGCTGAGTCCCCGTGACTCACAGTTACTTACAAAACCAGCTTGCAGGTGCCGTTGAACCGTGCGGATGACGCAACCAAGCTCAAGGAGGAGCTCAATGAAGATCTTGTCCTTTATGTTGTTTCGTTCTAATTGATCAGTAGTGGAGCCCAGTTGGGGTCGATCAGGGATCTGTGTAGCAATTTAGGGTTCTTCTTTTATTTTGGTTCCGTAGTCGGACCTTGATTGTGTTTGGATGTTGTAATGCTTTATTCATGTATTGTGTGAAGTGGCGATTGTAAGCCAACTATGTATCTCTTTCCCTTATGTATTACATGGGTTGTGTGAAGATTACCTCACTTGCAACATTGCTTTCAATGCGGTTATGCCTCTAAGTCGTGCTTCGACACGTGGGAGATATAGCCGCATCGAGGGCGTTACAAGCTGTCCCCTTACAAATTAGATGTTGTTGGCTCCCTTCCCGCTCAACATTTG
The DNA here is from genome assembly GCF_018294505.1 of Triticum aestivum. Taxonomy (NCBI): domain Eukaryota; kingdom Viridiplantae; phylum Streptophyta; class Magnoliopsida; order Poales; family Poaceae; genus Triticum; species Triticum aestivum. Next base: position 266,545,499 of record NC_057806.1, read on the forward strand.
GGGAGAGGACCATGGCCTATATAAGTAGAACTAGCCACCACAGTAGAGAGGATCGGATCGAGAGGCTTCTCACTCACACAAGTTCACCAAACACAAGAACACCTCAACCTTAGGAGGCTGTTCTTCCCCTTATACTATTCATCATCAGCCCAAGAGGCAATCTACCACACCACACTGGAGTAGGGTATTAGACCACAACGGTGGCCCGAACTAGTATAAAACTTGTGTCTTTCTGTGTTGTGAGTTCGTCGAGTTCGTCAGCAAGATCTTGGAGAGCTAGGGCATGGATTGATAGGGAGAAAACCTTCGCGCGCACCCCAGTGTTCGAACCTCAAGGGTTTGCCGAAACCCGTGATTCGACATTTGGCGCGCCAGGTAGGGGTGTGCCGAAGCTTCCTTCCGTCGCTCCATGCCCCGTTGCTTCGTCGTCTCCATGGCAGACGCACGCCGCGCACGTGCTGAGCGCCGGGCTGCCCTCTCCGCCCACGTCGCTCAGACAGCTCCCGTCGGCGGGCCACCTCGTCGTTCCCCGTCGTCTGCCACCAACGCCGCCACCGGCCCGGCGCGGAATGAGCGGCAAGCATCCTCGCTGCAATCCTCGGTGCGGCGGGACGGCCGCACCGCCACTCCATCGCTGAACCCGACCGGTTCTTCTTCCCATGCACGCCGCCCTCCCATGGATGCATGGGCCATGCTCCTCATGGCGCACGAGCTCCTGCGCTACCGCACGGTCGACGACCTCTACGAGGATTGGCTCTACCACATCGCCGAGCTTGTCCGCACCGCAGGGGGCTCCCCTGTGCCGTTCCTCTCTCCGCCTCACCCTCCGCCAGCTACCGGCGAGGTAGCTCATGGAGAGCCTCCACCACCTCTGCCCTAAGACGGCCCAGGTGGATCGATAGGGAGAAAACCATCGCGCGCACCCCAATGTTCGAACCTCGAGGGTTTGCTGGAACCCGTGATCCGACATATGATAAATTGCAATTGCCTCAATGACTGAGATTAGAGTTTGTTGGTTCTCAATGAAGTTTATGATTCATACTTGAAATTGTGATTGAATTGTTACTTTAGCATAAGAGATCATATGACTATATATATATATATATATGTTGCTGTTCTAAGAATGATCATGATGCCCTCATGTCCATATTTTATTTTTATCGACACCTCTATATCCAAACATGTGGACATATTTTTCGATTTTGACTTTTGCTTGAGGACAAGCGAGGTCTAAGCTTGGGGGAGTTGATACGTCCATTTTGCATCATTGTTTTATATCGATATTTATTGCATTATGGGTTGTTATTACACATTATGTCACAATACTTATGCATATTCTCTCTAATTTTACAAGGTTTACATGAAGAGGGAGAATGCCGGCAGCTGGAATTCTGGGCTGGAAAAGGAGCAAATATTAGAGACCTATTCTGCACAGCTCAAAAAGTCCTGAAACTTCACGGAAGTCATTTTTGGAATTAATAAAAAATATTGAACGAAGAAACTACCAGAGGGGGCTCACACCCTGGCCACGTGGGTGGGGGCGCGCCCTATCCCCCTGGGTGCGCCCCCTGCCTCGTGGGCCCCCTAGTGGCCCTTAGATGCCCATCTTTGGCTATATGGAGTCTTTCGTCGAGGGAAAACCAGCGGCAAGATTTCAGGAAGAAACTCCGCCGCCACGAGGCGGAACCTTGGCAGAACCAATTTAGGGCTCCGGCAGAGCTGTTCTACCGGGGAAACTTCCCTCCGGGAGGGGGAAATCATCACCATCGTCATCACCAATGATCCTCTCATCGGGAGGGGGTCAATTTGCATCAACATCTTCACCAACACCATCTCATATCAAGCCCTAGTTCATCTTTTGTATCCAAACCTCAGATTGGTACCTGTGGGTTGCTAGTAGTGTTGATGCTAGTTGGTTTACTTAGTGGAAGATCATATGTTCAGATCCATTATGCATATTAATACCCCTCTAATTATGAACATGAATATGCTTTATGAGTAGTTACGTTTGTTCCTGAGGACAAGGGAGAAGTCTTGCTATAATTAGTCATGTGATTCATTCGATATTTTGATGAGATGTATGTTGTCATCCCTCTAGTGGTGTCATGTGAATGTTGACTACATGACACTTCACCATTGTTTGGGCCTAGAGGGAGGCATTAGGAAGTAATAAGTAGATGATGGGTTGCTAGAGTGACAGAAGCTTAAACCCTAGTTTGTGCGTTGCTTCGTAAGGGGCTGATTTGGATCCATATGTTTCATGCTATGGTTAGGTTTACCTTAATACTTCTGATGTAGTTGCGGATGCTTGCAATAGGGGTTAGTCATAAGTGGGATGCTTTTCCAAGTAAGGGCAGTACCCAAGCACCGGTCCACCCACATATCAAATTATCAAAGTACCGAACGTGAATCATATGAACGTGATGAAAACTAGCTTGACGATAATTCCCATGTGTCCTCGGGAGCACTTTCCTTCATATAAGAGTTTGTCTAGGATTGTCCTTTGCTACAAAAAGGACTGGTCCATCTTGCTGCACCTCATTTACTTTTATTGCTTGCTACTTGTTACAAATTAACTTATCACAAAACTATCTGTTACCGATAATTTCAATTCTTGCAGAGAATACCTTACTGAAAACTGCTTATCATTTCCTTCTGCTCCTCATTGGGTTCGACACTCTTACTTATCGAAAAGGCTAGATAGATCCCCTACACTTGTGGGTCATCACAATACAAGTCCACAATTGAAACACCTTCAGAAGAGCTCAAGAAACGTTATCCTGGGTATGCACCTTGCTGGAATAAGCTTAGCAAGCTTATTAGCTTTGTCCTGTTTGGCACTAAAATCCTCCAACGCTTGTTGTTGCACCAGAAAGTATGTATCTAAATGCTCCAGGGACTTCCGCAGTCCTTCCTCTTCTTGTCACAGCACAGTTGATCGATGTCTTTCATCTTGTAGTTGAGACTAAAGAAACCGAACTGATTCAGACAGTGAGTTTGAATAGCTTGTGCAAGCGGTAGTGGCCACTAACTCGAACAGTAAACCAAGACAGGACTTTGGGGTTGCCTCACTGTCTTCAAGATAGTTTTCCTTAGCTATTTATCAGCTTTGTTGGAGACCAACAAGGATGTTTCACGATCCTGAACCTTATCTGCATTACTTCCTTTATCATTGCTTAATAAGGCACTCTTCCCCAATATTCTGTCAGCATTCTAAAAGAAGAAACAAGTAGACATATAACAGGTTTAGCATGTACTAGTATATGAAACTCATTTCGGTGAACCAGTTCATTAGTAAGGTGGACATGATTAAACTACCAAGTATTCTCTTGCCAAGTAGTACATTATAAAAGCATCAAATAAACATATATCTATGTCCTATGGTCACTTCATTGTATTGCCAAATCAAAATAGAGACACGGTTCAAATCATATCAGTTCAAGAGAAAGCAGCACTGAAAGAATACAAAGCGTGGGATACTAAATGACACAACAAGATTTCAGATGGGTACCACGGGTCTACATGTACAACAACACTATTGGCCCTGTTATGATGCTAGTAATGTGCGTGATATGAGAAGTCAACTATATACACAATTGAAATTGAAATCAACAGAGCTATTTATAAGAGCAAACCTATTAAAGAAGCATGCGTAAACATACCTGTTGTGCCATTGGAGTTTCCATTGGATAGTTCAATTTAAAAATAAGTTTGTATGAATAAATGAGAATAGTAATGGAATCTTAAATGAGAATAGTTGTTAAAGAGCAAAGCAGTATGCACGATAGCAAAGGAATCTTAAATGAGAATAGTTGTTCTTTAGGTTTAAGCACTTGTTCTACATGAACAGAGTATAGTAAGACGCAAGCATATAGTACTTAAAATAAAATGAGCTCATAGACCTTACCACATTCTTGGTTTGGGACCAGTAAAGAACAAGGCGTTCCCCGCCATCCTCCAGTAAATGTGTCTCAGGAGAACGCAAGGGAATTTGATGACTTTCTTGGCCAGTGAAGTTCGTTTTCTTCAGGTAATTCCGATACTGCCACCAAGCATTCTTGAAAATAGCAGAGGTATTAGCACAGGTTACCTCATCCTGAGTTTCCAAATCGGTCCTTCTCTATAGAGAAAAATGGGAAAATTTGCTGTATTATAACCATCATGGAGGTAGAATATATGGGATAAAGCAAAGTAATTGCCATGAATAACATTACTTACACATAACTCCTGGACAAACACCTGCAACTGGCATTTTCCTTCATCTTCAATTTAATATTTCCATGATGGGAAGATACACACATAGGATTTAACAACATCAAATGCGATAGATGCTAAACTATGAATGGCTGGTTGTGCTTCCTCCACAGGAATAGGTGTACTAACTAGTGGAGTTGGGGTTCCTCGTGGTAGTACTGGCGCTTTGAGCATTGGAGCTGCCTTACTAACTGCTCTTGTTTGGGAGCTCTATGGTGGAGATTGTGCTGTGTGAATAGGAACTGGGTTACTATCTGCTGGGGTTGGGGTTAGATTGGGTGAAGTTGGTTCTCTATCATCACAGTAGGGGTAAAATCTGCAAGAGTCTGGGTTATGTGTGGTAGGGCTAGTTCTCGTGCATGTACAACCGGGGTGCTATCTCCACCAAGAGGTAGCATGGTTTTATTTGAATGTCGTGTTTTTACTCCGCTAGATACTGCCATCACCCGCTCCAATTCAAATGGGTGATAAACAGGAAACATAATTGAATGTACATGCATTGTATGAGAGACAGATGCAATAGATAGTGTGGAAAAACGAGGGCATTAAATAATTGACATGTATATTGTTTAACTAAAATGGATAGCATGACATAATTTCACATATATGATGTCTATCTAAACTGGATAGCATAGCATAACATAATTCAAAGATATGATGACTAACTAAACATGATCGCATGACATAATTCATATACATGTTATCTAAGTAACCAGGATCGCATGATTTAATTCACATATGAGATTTGTATGCTAAGAGGAGGGCATTTGCATATATGATCTCTGAACTAAGAACATGGTGTTGAATATTGTGTATATGATGTCTAAACTATGCAATGCAAGACACCAAATGCATGATATGAGCAGTAGAACTGTGCCAAGTTAGAGCATACACCTCGGTGGAGGAATAGGACTGGTCATCTGTCTCTGAATCCATCTCTGCGGAGCTATCGGGACCCAGCAAGAGATCTGCTTCGACAAGTAGCACTGTGTGCTCTGAAGGCCTTGTTTTCATACACCTCGGTGGAGGAATAGGACTGGTCATCTGTCTCTGAATCCATCTCTGCGGAGCTATCGGGACCCAACAAGAGATCTGCTTCGACAGGTATCACTGTGTGCTCTGAAGGCCTTGTTTTCACTCCAGATTTTTCCATCACCCACTCAAATGGCTGATTCACACGAAGAGTAGTTTAATGTACAAACATTGTCGACAAACAGAAATTTAATGAAGAAAAGGATGGGCTAGATATCATTCAAATATATGATGTCTGGTTAAACAGGATGGCATTGCATAATTCCCATATATGATATTGAAACTAAATAGGTGGCATTACAGAACATGTCTAAACTAAGCAGATGACATATATGATGTCGAAAGTAGGCACTGCAAGGCAACATATGCATGATATGACTAACATCATCATGCCAAGTTAGAGCAAACACCTTGGGGGTAAATAGGAGTCGTCAGCTGCGTCTGAATCTGCCTCAGAACATATATCTTCCTCTAGACTACAATCTGGAGAGGGGGGAGGGTTTGCCATTGAACCTATCATGGAGTGATGTCTGCATGACATTGTATTGCCACGCAAAACTCTTCTCTTTTTCTCTACATGTTCAGCATGACTGTGTACAATATCTGACATGCATACAAAAAATATAGTGAGATTATGTAAGGAGAGCATACAAAATCTAGAGTAATGGTAACAATCTAGAGTAATGGTAACAACCAATGGATGGATCCAAAAATAATGATAGCAGGCAGATGATTGCCTTAATTTAATAAAACACAGATGATGATTGCTTCACTATTTGTTTCCCACCCAAGATGAACAACATAGGCATACCCTAGGTAAACCAGATATTAGATAGAGGTACTATTCATTGTTGCCTCGATATGTGCCCCACAACTAATTTAGAACTCAAGTTTTGAACATCAATTTGGACCTGACTTGGAGTCTAAGAGGTGAACATGACAATAAAGTAGCAGGTAATATTAAGCAATGCATAACCTAAGCAGAAACAAAAGAGTGCGACCTCTCTTGTGGACCCGTGTACTCCTTAGGTTCATCTGCTGAGTCGATGATGGTGATGCCGTTGCGGTGGGTGCCGGCGGCAGGGAAGGAGATCTGAGGCGGCGAAAGATGGTCAGGAGTCGTGATGTCTAGTTTGGTGGATGCTTCTATCAATGGAGCAGCTCAAGTGAGGTGAACGACGTCATGGCAGGATCAGGACAAACCACACAAAGTTTTCTTTGACACCTATCTGTAACTGAAGTAATTTTGTAAGGGCTCATTTGGCTTGCATGATTCTAAAAACGCAGGGATAGGAGGAAAAACACCGGAATAGGATAGGAATGCACATGGGAAACATAGCATTTATGAACACATGATTTCTGTCAACTTGGGTGTTTGGTTCACAGGAAAAGGAGGAGCAGAGGAATGCAAAGAAACATGGCCAAAATAATGTGAAACCATATGAAAGCGTGTACAGTTAGAATGCTATTCTGCCACTAATGCACTTGGTCTTGTTTTCATGCATAGGATTTTGAGAAGCAGGTCCAGGTGGATTTTTTTCTCCATTCCTTTCAACAAAATGCATAAATAATTGAATAGTAGAGTGCCATAGGAAAATTTCCTATTGCTATGTTTTTCCGTTGAACCACAATAGCCCTAATGGATCAACATGAATGTAGAGTAATAAGTGACGTGGCAAGTGTACAACCTCTTTTCCATAGCCGTGTCGACCTCAACATCATTGGGTTGGTTGCTGAAGAATTTGAGGCAGAGGTGGCTGTCGGAGGTGTGGAGGAAGATCTGAGGAATCTGTAGACGGTGTCCAGGGCACTGCTCTATTGTGATGGATCGTTCTGTCCTTGGAGCAGCTCCGGTGAGCCATAAGACGTCAAGGCTGAATCAGCACAAGACATACATTATTAATGTCAAGTGGGATTCTAATAGCATCTGCAATAGATGATGTAAAATGCATTACCAGAAAGTGATAGATGTAAAATTTACATCACCAAAAACCACCTGACTACAACAGATGAGGTAAAAACTATTGACTCTGAACTTAACTGTCGAAACGGAAATTTACTGTGGAATCTGAATGTTACTGTCGAAACTGAACGCAATGGTAGCAGAGAGGCACTTCACATGGGATAGTTTAGGGACGGCCTGCAGTTCATCTTCAACCTGCACCCCCTGAGCCGCGAGCCACCACTGGCCGAACCCCGCGCCGCCTCGCCGCCCCAAAACAACTCCCCACCGCCGGCTCGCCGCCCCGAAACAACTCCCCACCACCGCTCCACCGCCGCCCCGAAATAACTCCCCGCCGCCGATCCGCCGCCGCCGATCCACCCCGAAACAACTCCCCACCATCGGTTCACTGCCGCCCCGGCTAGCCGTCTAGCCCCCTTGTGCCAAGCTTTTTTTCCAGCGATCCCCACGCCACCGCCCCATCACCGCGCCCCCCACCGCCGGTGAGCAGCACCCCACCTAGAACCCTAAGATAGATAGTGGGGTACCTCTCCGGTGAGCCCCCTTCTGTCAGGACCCCAATTCCAAGTCACATCGATCTAGCCGGTAACACCTCATATCACTTTGCGGCCTCACGCATGGTATTCCCACGGGTGTCACCTTACCATGGCCTGGGACTGTTTGCGCCTTTTAGCTCACGTATATGATAGTGTCGCTAGCATCCATATGATAGAGAACCCGGGCCGACATGACTAGTCGTGAACCCAAAGTGGCACTAACTTACGGGGACATGCATACATGAATCAACATCGAGCATGTCGGTCAGCAGCGTGCTGATCCGGGCTGTAGCACTGGGCTAACAGGACTCCGGTGAACCGGGCTGTAGCAGGCTAGGCAGGACTCCGGATGTCACCGCATGACATTTCCTTGAAGAGACGGACACAGGAACGAAGTGAATCACATGCCGGCTAGTCAAGTGTTCCGGAGCAGTAGGGCTGGGCTAGCAGGACTCCGGTGAACCGGGCTGTAGCGGACTACTATGGCTCATGAAGCACAAGACTACATTTCCCCATAAGAGAGGCTACCAAGGATAAACAACTAGGTTGTCAGATCCCACACATACCAAGCATTTCAATCATACACACAATATGCTCAATATGTGTAAATACAACATGGCATCACAACAAAACTCTATGACTCAAAGTATTTATTCATTAGGCTCCGAGGAGCGAGATATTACAAACATGGGTCTCATGACCCAGTCATACAGAGCATACAAGCAACAAGCGCATGCGGAAGCTTAACTTGTCTGAGTACAGACAACTACAAATGAAGAAGGCTCAGAAGCCTGACTATCTACATGACCCTCCCAAGGGTACAAGATCATAGCTGAGGTAACAAGCTAAACGTCGAAGTCCACGTGGAACTACTAGCGAGACTGACATCTCTCTGCAAAACATAAATTAAGCAAACGTGAGTACAAATGTACCCAGCAAGACTTATATCAGAACTAACTACATATGCATCAGTATCAATAAAGGGTGGTGGAGTTTGACTGCAGCCAGCCAGCTTTGACTCAGTGGCTAACCTGAACTACGACTGCAAGTAACTCTTTTGAGGTGGCACACACGAGTCCACAAATTCACCATATCAATACACCACTATGGATCCGCTCCCGTCTCCTTACGAGAACGCCATCCATAGCACTCACGCTTATCTTGCGCATTTTAGAGTATCCACTTTCACTTGTCTATGAACTATGCAAGGGGTCCAAGTTTCCATATCCGAGGAATCCGGCTATTCAAATAGATAATGATAACCCTGCAGGGGTGTACTTCTTCACACACGCTCTCGCCACTTAACGCCCTGTACACGTCATGTACCTCAGCAACCTTCAAGAGGAAGCCGGGCGAGGGTGTCGGCCATGACCTGACTAACCAAAAAGTCTCTAGTCCAGGTTTATCGCCTATTCGGGTTCCATCCGCAAGGAGATCCGGCCGGGGTGTCGCTCACGGCCCTAAACGATGTGTGCAGGGTTCCCAAGCCCACCATCCGAGTGCCACTTGGTACACCGTGCCATTGTGCCTAGTCTGTCCCAAGCCCACCTGTACCGGGTGCCACTTGGTAGACTACTAACACTACCTACAAACACCAGAAACTAGTTGCAACTCCTGGACAAGGATCGAGTTGATTAATAAGTCGAGAGAGCTTGGAGCGCCCGGAGCCCAATGTGTGGTAGTAACTGTTCATGGATCACAAACACAGAACTCAGTTTCTGAGGACGGCTGCAATGAGACAACCCACCATGTACTCCTACATGACTTCTCACCGCTACCTTTACCAAATCGTGTTCACATACTTAGCTCACACATAGTAGGACATGTTCATCACCATTCCAATTCATCCCCGATGAATCAGACTTGACTCAACTCTAAGCAGTAGCAGGCATGACAAACAAGCATGAATGAGTAGGCACATCAGGGCTCAAACAACTCCTACTCATGCTAGTGGATTTCATCTATTTACTGTGGCAATGACAGGTCATGCAAAGGAAAGGGGTTCAACTTCCGCAGCATGTAACAGTTGAATCGTTGTTGTCCTAATGCAGTAAAAAAGAGCAGGAGCGAGAGAGTGGGATTGTATCGGAATGAACAAGGGGGTTTTGCTTGCCTGGCACTTCTGAAGATAGTATAGCTCTTCATCGGTGTCATCGATCACATCATCGAAACCACGTCTACTGAGAGGGGACAAACACCGGCAACAAGGAAGAAACACAATCAATGCAATGCAACAATATGATGCATGATCATGACATGGCAATATGCTCTTGATTGAGCTAATGCAACTAGCAACAAGTTAAATGGAGTTGGTTAGAACACTAGGTTCAAATTCAAACTCCACATATGGTTATTTAAATGCCATACATTTGATTTGTCCTAAACAGTAGCTATAAGTTGTTCTAACATGCATGAAAATGGTACAGATGGATAGATTGGATTTTTCTGATCATTTTTCATATATAATTTATTTCATTTGGAGCTATAGATTAATTTCTATGATTTTCCAAAGTTTTGGATATTTTCTGAAAATAATAAATCATTTAAGATTTATTTAAATTCCAGAAAGGAATTATTGCGTCAGCATGACCTCATAGTGACATCAGCAGGTCAACGGCTCGGTCCAGGTCAAACCTGACGTGTGGGGTCCACACGTCAGTGACACAGCTAACTAACAAGGTTAATTAAAATTAAACTAAACCTAATCTAGTTTAGTTAAGGCTTGGGCCCACATGTCAGAGGCTAATTAACTAACTAAATAATTAACACTAACCTGGGTTAGTTAGCAGGGCTGGCCCCACGTGTCAGTGACCCAGGGTGGTCAATCAAGGGTCAAACTCGGGTCAACTCGCCGGAGTTGACGCGTGGCTCGTCGCCGGCGGAGCCAGAGACAGCGGAGGGCGCCGGGTTTCGCCCTCCGGCGACCAAAAGAGTGGCAGAGGGGCTCTACGAGACGCCCAGGCTCGCGCACATCCATTGCGGCCAGCGGCAGCAGCTGGGGTGCACTACAACGACGGTGGCGATGGCAACTGCGGCGGCCGAAATTACTGGTTCAAGCGGGGCGAGGCCACAAAGGACGGGAGGGCTGGCTAAGGGGCTCACTGAGCTCCTAAAGATGCTAGGAGCACGGTGCCGTGCTCGGTTTCGAGCCTCAATGGCTGCAGTGACGGCGGCGATATCGCCGGTGGCGTGGAATTCTCGGCCAAGACGGGGCTATGCCTTAGAGGTCGAAAGCGACCAGGGGAGAAGGGGGAGACGACTCGGGGGCTCACCGTGAGTCCGTTTGGAGGGTCAGTGGGCTCGAGGGCGGCCGGAGTGCAGAGAATCGACGGCGAGGGGCTCGGGTGCCCGAGGTTGAAGATGACCACGATGACGATGAATCAGGGCCTCCTGGCGTCTAGTAGCTCGATTGGGAGGACGAGGAGGTTCTGGCAGTTCTTTTGGACTCGGCGGAAGGGTGAGGGGTGACCGGTGGCCGCGGTGGTGCTCGTCGGCGGTGGCAGGTGTGTTCGGTGGTGCTGTGCCGAGAAAGCAGAGGAGGGGAAGAGGTCCAGGGGGAGGGAAGAGGTGCAGGGGGTGCCGGGCGTCTCCAGGCGAGCAGCTGGACTCGCGGGGACGCTGACAGCGCGAAGCAGGAGGTGGAGGCCTCGCAGCGCGCGCGTGCGTATTCGCCTCTGCCTACTGGCAGAGGAAGACGACGAGCGAGGAGGTAAGTGGGCTGGGCCTAGCTGGGCCGGTCCTGTTGGGCCACCAGGTAAGTGGACTAGGTGATTTCTGCTCTTTTTTTAATTTTTCTGTTCTGTTTCCCTTTCCATTTTATTTTGCCACTGTTTTCAAATTCAAAATAATTTCAAACAGTGCCAAAACATTCTGAGATATTTTATGTTACCTCTCTGGACTAATCCAAAAGTACATAAAACATTTCAAAGCATTTTAAAATATATTCATTATATATTATGAATATATCTCCAAATTCAAATAGATTATTTATTTAAATTCAGAGACCAAATAATACCTTAAAAATGTTCCAGAATTTTGGTTTGATATATAACTCTTGCCAAAATTCACAAAACTATTTTTAGGGCATTTTGGATTCACAGAATGCAATTTAAAGGGTGCTTGCCCTTCTTTTAATTAGATTTCTGAGGTTTCAACAATCCTCAATTCAAGTTTCAGAAATTTAGACATGATGCACACATGACTAGCTAGTCTAGGTCATACCAGAACTAGGGATGTGACAACTCACCCTTGCTAAACAAGAACCTCGTCCCGAGATTCAAGACGTGAGGTAAGAAAACAGAGGGGACACAAAGCTAACACGATCTTCCTGATCCAACTGCCCTTCATAGGAACGTTGATTCGGTCACCATCATTGACTCGATGTCTTGCTCTGAGAACTCCAACTAACATGACAAAGAGAGGAAAGGAAAAACTCTAGAAGAATCGATCTTCTCGAAGATCAAACAACTCAGGATCAACTCATGGATGAGATATTGAGACATCTCTTGAGCTGAGGCACAAGACAAACATTTGGAATGAGGAAAGGTAGCGGATGACAAAGGTTCAATTTGGTAGGCAACATCTTCACGTTGGAGTAGGATGGTGCATGGTTTCAAAGTGGCGAGGAGATAATTGCCATGATTCCATAGCGGGACACCTTGGGGGAGGTGACTCATGGAACTATTCTCTTAAGTGGCAAAAAGAATTACTTTTGATCCATAGATCATTGAAACTCTTCACACCAGCTTAAGGCAATTTACAATCGATTATTTGATGGAGTTCGAATGAGTGGCATACTCAAACTAGAGTGGATGGTGTGGACTACCTTGTTGAAGACAACGCAAGGGATGATTTTGCTTGCGCGTGCACTCAAGAACTTGAGCATTTCCATATTCATCAAGGTTCTACCAACATCTGTGTCGAGGATCCTGGCAACACATCTTACTACCATGACGAATAGTGATGGACAATGCAGATGCATAGAAAGACACCCCTTTCTCAGATTTCACCTTAGCGAGGCCAAGGGAAACAAAATCTGGATGATCGACCGAGAGACATTTAGCACTCCGCTTCCAATGTTCTCCTTGATGTTCTAGCTACCATTTTCATGCTTAAAAGCTCAACATGGCCATCAAGTAAAGGTCGGACTTCGGGAGCACAAAAATCCATAAGGAAAACTACGAAAGTAAATCCTACGAAATCCTTATGTGGAGGTGGCCAACTTTCTCAATCAATATACTACAATAATAGGTCTTCTGGCTGGGTGTGTTGGCCACGACATCCACTTACCGGTTACTGAGAGACCATTAGTATAGTTCTTGGGAAACGTTCCAACCATCATATCTGCCTGAGATTCAGATCTAGTTGGGTTAGGACATCCCAGACTCATCAAGTCTAGAAAGAAAAATGAAAGTTTGCAACACAAATCGACGAGATGACGTTGCGAGATTCTCGGGAAATGAACTACGATAGAAAGCTCCAAAACATGAGCTAGTTCTGCTACACACATGTGAACATGTTGTCCCATACAAGCATGACCACGTAGTAGTCTTACAACAAAACACTACCGGGTTCTAACTGGGAACCATCATCGAGGATAATGGAATCTTGTACATATCCGTCTGGTACCTTTAGGACTAGCACTTAGAACTTATTATCCTTGAACAAATCAATCAGTGGCTTAGTGTCCTACGGAATTCATATGGAATGAAGATGATCAGTCTAACAGACCACGGAACACTTTGCACGTGCATGGCTGACTCGGGATGATTCCAGAGGAGGTAAAACAAGTCTTCTCAACTTCATGGCGGCAACTTGCATCAATTGCACAAGAATTAGAGAAAGTCACTTCTTTCATCCAAGCATATGCTTCATGAATGGGGCACGAAGATAATGCTTATAGAAGTTTCCAATACTAGCTGGATGTTCAACATGAATCATGGACAAGATGAAATGTTGTCAATGGGCTCAACAACAACTCATCGGAATTTCCATATTACTGGACTTCCACCATTATGTGAACAATGTGATAGCATTGATCAGACCCAAAAGATATAATGGTGTATGCTCGAGGGATCAACCATGAGTAAGACAACATTACGAATATCGTTGGTTCTAACTTGATTTGACGATAGCCCACACTCAAATCAAGGTTTGTACAAGGCAATAGGTTCAACAACTGATCACGGGGATCAGTCGATGAAGATATCATCTTTCTTCAACACACACACACACAAGGATATCCTTTTTGAACGAACTAAGTTAGGCAAGCTTTTATCTTCCAACTCTCCAAGTTGTTGTTTGGCTTAACCAACTAGCTCAGGGGTATCCAACACAGATTCTTAGAGAAAGAGTGATTTATGGAAAAACCAACTTGATCACGAACTCCACATAGCAGTTAGGTGACAACCTGGTAATACTTCCGAGAAGATATTCGGAAATTCATGTACCACCGACATGTTACTAAGCTCGAGATCAATCTTGCTCTTTAGGCAAGATTATATGATCAAATAAGCAAGGATAGACATAATCCCAACTCTTGATCAAAGAGTGCACTAGGAAAATGGATTAGGTAGCATGATCAATCTTAGAACAATGATTCCATAATCAACACACCAAGAATGAGATTACCGTCCATTAACCACCAAGCAACGGGGTTGCTAGGAGTATTGATTTCACACATCACGGTTCAAGTGTCGGTATTCTGGTTGCAACAACACGGAACCGAGGAACGAATGATGACGGCGAGAAGTATCACTGCATCAAGAATTCATAAGAGTTGGTGCAATTCTCATGACATTCCTAACATCAAGAGGGCAATACTTCAGGGTAGAACAGAATCAAAAGCTGGATTGGCATTTTGACCTGCGGAATACAACTGCTTTGACCCAATCCTAAATATGGATGAGGTACTGGAGTTTGTTTCTCCTAGTCATTCCAGAATAGAACGGCTTGACGGACCACAAGAATAAGAGGTATCGATGAGCATGAATGCAAGACATGCTGTTAACTATCAAGTGATAGACGGAGATCATGATACAACTAAAGAGAGGGACAACTCAAAGGAACGTATTAACTTTCTGAGTTGTGGATGCATAGATTAGTATGCCGAACGAGCTCAACATATTTCTTCCGGATAACCCATGCACAAAAGTAGAACTGGCAGAATCACAATTATGAATGGAGAACTCCTCAAGAGTACTATGATTGTGGTATTTTGGTTCAAGAACTTCTGCCTTAATGGTTCATGGTATTTGGAAGAAAGAAATACCACGGACCTCGAGGACTATTGCAAAGGTTACTAATATCCTAAAGGAACTAGCAACACTATCAACATGAAGCAAGTAGGGTGAATCTTGGGCTTAAGAACCCAGAAGTAGAATATCTACTACTAAATGGCATCATGGGATGCTTTCGAGAATGATGGCCAGATTCATCACATTGGGAACACAAAACATGGCTAGATTACTAAATGATTCACTAAGGCACATAGGGTCATAATAATAGCTCCAACATATATGCCGAGGCAACGGGGTACCTCAACACACCGATTAGTGTCCTTAATCTGGCCCAAGGAAACATCGCTAACAGAAAGAAGGGATTTGCAAATGCATCAGACTATTTAGAAACCTGGGGTGACTCGGACGGCATAACGACTGTAAATGCTCAAAATGATTTGAGACATCCTGCAAAAATGGTGGCATAACCACTCAACATCACAATATCAAGGTTCTGAGGCCAGCTATGAACATATGGAAGTAGTAGGAACTGAACTGAGGCTTGAAATCAACAATCCTAGGCAACTATGTTTAGTAACACGTCCTCCTAAGAGATAGAAGAGAAGCCTAGTTCTTAATCCCCGTAGAAAGGAAGAGGATGACTCAGATCAGAGGGCATGAGGTATAAGGAGTAAAAAGAGCCTTACGTTCCCATCCACAATCAATTCCGTTATATAACTAAAGCATTTCTAGACACGACTTCGACCAGTATGGCTTGGTAATCCTGCAGGCAGTCAGGCTCTGATACCAAAGCTGTCAGGACCCCGATTCCAAGTCACATCGATCTAGCCAGTAACACCTCATATCACTTTGCAGCCTCACGCACGGTATTCCCACGGGTGTCGCCTTACCATGGCCAGGGACCGTTTGCGCCTTTTGGCTCACGTATATGATAGTGTCGCTAGCATCTATATGACAGAGAACCTGGGTCGACATGACTAGTCGTGAACCCAAAGTGGCACTAACTTATGCGGACAGGCATACATGAATCAACATCGAGCATGTCGGTCAGCAGCGTGCGAATCCGAGCTGTAGCACTGGGCTAACAGGACTCCGGTGAACCGGGCTGTAGCAGGCTAGGCAGGACTCCGGATGTCACCGCGTGACATTTCCCCGAAGGGACAGACACAGGAACGAAGTGAATCACATGTCGGCCAGTCAAGTGTTCCGGAGCAGTAGTGCTGGGCTAGCAGGACTCCGGTGAACCGGGCTGTAGCGGACTACTATGGCTCATGGAAGCACAAGACTACATTTCCCCATAAGAGAGGCTACCAAGGATAAACAACTAGGTTGTCGGATCCCACACATACCAAGCATTTCAGTCATACACACAATATGCTCGATATGTGTAAATACAACATGGCATCACAACAAAACTCTACGACTCAAAGTATTTATTCATTAGGCTCCGAGGAGCGAGATATTACAAACATGGGTCTCATGACTCAGACATACAGAGCATACAAGCAACAAGCACATGCGGAAGCTTAACTTGTCTGAGTACAGACAACTACAAATGAAGAAGGCTCAGAAGCCTGACTATCTACAAGACCCTCCCAAGGGTACAAGATCGTAGCTGAGGTAACAAGCTAAATGTCGAAGTCCACATGGAACTACTAGCGAGACTGACATCTCTCTGCAAAAAAAAAAAAGCAAACGTGAGTACAAATGTACCCAGCAAGACTTACATCAGAACTAACAACATATGCATCAGTATCAATAAGGGATGATGGAGTTTGACTGCAGCAAGCCAGCTTTGACTCAGTGGCTAACCTGAACTTCGGCTGCAAGTAACTCTTTTGAGGTGGCGCACACAAGTCCACAAATTCACCATATCAATACACCACTATGGATCCGCTCCTGTCTCCCTACGAGAACGCCATCCATAGCACTCACGCTTATCTTGCGCATTTTAGAGTATCCACTTTCACTTGTCTATGAACTATGCAAGGGGTCCAAGTTTCCATATCCGAGGAATCCGGCTATTCGAATAGATAATGATAACCCTGCAGGGGTGTACTTCTTCACACACGCTCTCGCCACTTACCGCCCTGTACACGTCATGTACCTCGGCAACCTTCAAGCGGAAGTCGGGCGAGGGTGTTGGCCATGACCTGACTAACCAAAAAGTCTCTAGTCCAGGTTTATCACCTATCGGGTTCCATCCGCAAGGAGATCCGACCGGGGTGTCGCTCACGGCCCCAAACGATGTGTGCAGGGTTCCCAAGCCCACCATCCGGGTGCTACTTGGTACACCGTGCCACTGTGCCTAGTCTGTCCCAAGCCCACCTGTACCGGGTGCCACTTGGTAGACTACTAACACTACCTACAAACACCAGAAACTAGTTGCAACTCCTGGACAGGGATCGAGTTGATTAATAAGTCGAGAGAGCTTGGAGCGCCCGGAGCCCAATGTGTGGTAGTAACTGTTCATGGATCACAAACACAGAAGTCAGTTCCTGAGGACGGCTACAATGAGACAACCCACCATGTACTCCTACATGGCCTCTCACCGCTACCTTTACCAAATCGTGTTCACATACTTAGCTCACACATAGTAGGACATGTTCATCACCATTCCAATTCATCCCCGATGAATCAGACTTGACTCAACTCTAAGAAGTAGCAGGCATGACAAACAAGCATGAATGAGTAGGCACATCAGGGCTCAAACAACTCCTACTCATGCTAGTGGATTTCATCTATTTACTGTGGCAATGACAGGTCATGTAAAGGAAAGGGGTTCAACTACAGCAGCATGTAACAGTTGAATCGTTGTTGTCCTAATGCAGTAAAAAAGAGCAGGAGTGAGAGAGTGGGATTGTATCGGAATGAACAAGGGGTTTTTGCTTGCCTGGCACTTCTGAAGATAGTATAGCTCTTCATCGGTGTCATCGATCACATCATTGAAACCACGTCTACTGAGAGGGGACAAACACCGGCAACAAGGAAGAAACACAATCAATGCAATGCAACAATATGATGCATGATCATGACATGGCAATATGCTCTTGATTGAGCTAATGCAACTAGCAACAAGTTAAATGGAGTTGGTTTGAACACTAGGTTCAAATTCAAACTCCACATATGGTTATTTAAATGCCATACATTTGATTTGTCCTAAACAGTAGCTATAAGTTGTTCTAACATGCATGAAAATGGTACAGATGGATAGATTGGATTTTTTGATCATTTTTCATATATAATTTATTTCATTTGGAGCTATAGATTAATTTCTATGATTTTCCAAAGTTTTGGATATTTTCTGAAAATAATAAATCATTTAAGATTTATTTAAATTCCAGAAAGGAATTATTGTGTCAGCATGACCTCACAGTGACGTCAGCAGGTCAACGGCTCGGTCCAGGTCAAACCTGACGTGTGGGGTCCACACGTTAGTGACACAGCTAACTAACAAGGTTAATTCAAATTAAACTAAACCTAATCTAGTTTAGTTAAGGCTTGGGCCCACATGTCAAAGGCTAATTAACTAACTAAATAATTAACACTAACCTGGGTTAGTTAGCAGGGCTGGCCCCACGCGTCAGTGACCCAGGGTGGTTAAACAAGGGTCAAACCCGGGTCAACTCGCCGGAGTTGACCCGTGGCTCGTCGCCGGCGGAGCCAGAGATGGCGGAGGGCGCCGGGTTTCACCCTATGGCGACCAAAAGAGCGGTGGAGGGGCTCTACGAGACGCCCAGGCTCGCGCGCATCCATTGCGGCCAGCGGCAGCAGCTGGGGTGCACTACAGCGACGGCGGGGATGGCAACTGCGGCAGTCGGAACTACGGGTTCAAGCGGGGTGAGGCCACAGAGGACGGGAGGGCTGGCTAAGGGGCTCACTGAGCTCCTGAAGATGCTAGGAGCACGGTGCCGTTCTCGGTTTTGAGCCTCAGTGGCTGCAGTGACGGCGGCGACATCGCTGGCGGTGTGGAATTCTCGGCCAAGACCGGGCTATGGCTTAGAGGTCGAAAGCGACCAGGGGAGAAGGGGTAGACGACTCGGGGGCTCACCGTGAGTCCGTTTGGAGGGTCAGTGGGCTCGAGGGCGGCCGGAGTGCAGCGAATCAACGGCGAGGGGATCGGGTGCCCGAGGTTGAAGATGACCACGATGACGATGAAGCAGGGCCTCCTGGCGTCTAGTAGCTCGGTTGGGAGGATGAGGAGGTTCTGGCGGTTCTTCTGGACTCGGCGGAAGGGTGAGGGGTGACCGGTGGCCGCGGTGGTGCTCGTCAGCGGCGGCGGGTGTGTTCGATGGTGCTGCACCAAGAAAGCAGAGGAGGGGAAGAGGTGCAGGGGAGAGGGAATAGGTGCAGGGGGGTGCCAGGCATCTCCAGGCGAGCAGCTGGACTCGCGGGGACGCTGCCAGCGCGAAGCAGGAGGTGGAGGCCTCGCAGCGCGCGCATGCGTCTTCGCCTCTGCCTACTGGCTGAGGAAGACGACGAGCGAGGAGGTAAGTGGGCTGGGCCTAGCTGGGCTGGTCCTGTTGGGCCACCAGGTAAGTGGACCAGGTGAGTTCTGCTCTTTTTTTAATTTTTCTGTTCTGTTTCCCTTTCCATTTTATTTTGCCACTGTTTTCAAATTCAAAATAATTTCAAACAGTGCCAAAAAATTCTGAGATATTTTATGTTACCTCTCTAGACTAATCCAAAAGTACATAAAACATTTCAAAGCATTTGAAAATATATTCATTATATATTATGAATATATCCCCAAATTCAAATAGATTATTGATTTAAATTCAGAGACCAAATAATTCCTTAAAAATGTTCCAGAATTTTGGTTTGATATATAACTCTTGCCAAAATTCACAAAACTATTTTTAGGGCATTTTGGATTCACAGAATGCAATTTAAAGGGTGCTTGCCCTTCTTTTAATCAGATTTCTGAGGTTTCAACAATCCTCAATTCAAGTTTCAGAAATTTAGACATGATGCACACATGACTAGCTAGGCTAGGTCATACCAGAACTAGGGATGTGCCACCTTCCCCGCTGCGGGTGGTTCTTAAATCCGGCGAGACCCACCACCACCTGAAAGTTGACTGACCCAAAAGTCAATTCAGTCGACTGAAGTGTAGCTAAATCGGAGCAGAGCAGGAGCACCCGCAAGGGGGAGAGCAACAGGGCGAGCAAGCGAGCGAGAGCCGAAACAGCAGCAGCACGAAGCAAGTGAGCGAGAGCCCGGGCAGCAGCATGAGCGAGCGGGCGAGTGAGAGCCAGAGCTGCAGCAGCAGCGCGAGCGACTGAGCGATAGCCGGAGCAGCAGCAACAGATCCGGCTGGTATGGACGCCGCCGCCAAAGGGGCCTCGCACTGGGGATAGCCGCTGTGAAGATGACGCCCGCGGCACCGGCTACGAGGTAGCTGCTCCATTGGGGTGCGGGATGGAGCACCCTCGGCGCCGGGAGGTCGAGTTAAGGAGAAGGTGTGATGCGATGCGTGTACAACCTCTTTGGTGGCGCCGAGTAGGCCTCGGCTTCGTCCAAGGAGTCGGTGAGGATGCTGTGGTTCCGGTGGAGCAGGTTAAGGCGGCGCTGTGGGGATGGAGCAGCTGCGATAGATGAGGCGATCGTCAGAGCAGCTCCTTGGAGGTGGAGGACGGGGCGGCTGAACCGGCGGGACAACGGGATGGACGACGGATCCTCATCCGGGGAGGCAGATGAGGGACATCGAGCTGTTTTGGTGGATGACGCCGTCGGGGAAGAGGCTCCGGCTGGGCAGCGCTGAGGTGGCGGATGGAGGAGGGAGGGTTTCGCGGCTGGAGCGGAGAGGTTATGGTGGCCTGGGATTTCGAATGGCGAAAAGGAGGCGATGGGAGGGGGGACCATGACTTAGTTATGCGCTTGTCCAAAATGCAGGGTGTGTTACAAAAGTGCCCCCATCGATTTGAACTAGCGGCTCTTTAGGCTCAGGGTTAGAAGGGGGATTTCGCGTGTCGGGATTTGGCAGCTGGAGGGAGTTTTTGAGCGCGTTGTAATTTCGGGATCGCAAGGCACGGGTTGTGAAGGCGCCAGTTTTGGGAGCACGATATCAGAATTTTCGGGATATAACAAGGCGCGGGTTGGATTTTAGGGACAAGTCTAACGTGTAATATTGCACTTGTACGTACCAAATCAATTCGCACTTCCCTCAACGAAAAAAACGAAAAAAATAAAACTATTCACACGACACAAAGAGAGAGTCTTGTCCCAGTTTACTATACAAATGCTATTAAAAGCTACACAAAGAGAGATAGTATGAATCCATGTTATGTCCAATTAAATTTTTTCGCTGGATGTATAATGCATGTAACCTACTCATACCAACATTTTAGTGAATTCCAAATGTTTATACTATAGCTGCAATTCGAACTGAATTTGAATTCGTTTCTCTATTTTAATAAGAATCTACAATCATGAATGTTGCCAACTTTAACCATCATTCATGTATTACCTTAACAACACACCACATGATTACTATAGAGATAGATATGAACTATGTGTACTATATGAACTCGAATTCAATCTTTTGAATACACTTGACGTTGATTCCAAATAATAGTACATTTGATGTACTAACTATATATTCATAATCTAAACCATGTTCCATACGTACACCGTGTTTATCACACAAAGTATAGTGCCCCGCACCCTACATTATGACAAGTATTTAGCCCTGAGCTACAAAAGCCACACATTAGCCCAAATTATAATCAATGTTCTACATTATGATATCTTCTTCAAGTATTCATATCCACTTTTTTATAGTGAATTATGATCTATGTTCGTATTTAACACCTTCACGACCCTCTTCTCTTTGTAGCTAGCTAGCGCTAATTTTCTATCGTTCATGCACACGCCCGCCCCCTCTCACCCTCCCTCAGCGTCCCCTCCATCGCACATGTTCATTATTTCTCTTTAGGTCGTTCACCCGCGGTGTGTGTAGGCCCCCTGACTCCTTCTTTCCGGCACACACTAGTCGATATACCTCTCTAGCCAAGTGTGTCTACCACAAACACATACTTCCCCTCTTCTCTTCTCACTGTCCATGCCCCCTATGTCCAATACGGTTCCACGCAGGTGCACACTCCCGCCCCTCTTTTCATCAATCTCATAGTCGCACACTCCTCCCCCCTCGACATAGTAGGCCTCTCGCACCACCTCCTAGCTGCACCTCTCTCCCCCTGTCTGTCTCTCCGGACCTTATTTTCTTCTAACACATGCATGCATGTATATGTACTGATCTCCCTACATATAGCTATCGGCGTTCTGGGAACGGCGGTCCACAGACTTGCCTACCTGCGGCCCGTGGCATGGCTCCACCAGCGGCCCTGTACGGACCATCTTCACCAGCAAACACTCAAGACCCTCGCGAGGGGCCAAGCCTCGTGTGGCAGACGACAAGACCTCCTCAGGGGCGGCCTCCCCAGGATGGCTCGCGAGGGGCAGAGAGATCAAGGCAAGGGACACCTCGCGAGGTTCCTGTGATGCAAGCCATGACGAGTGGAGCCAGGCGGGCGCCAGGCGGGCGCCAGTGCATGCAGTGTCCTCGTTTCCTCTTTGGTGCTAAAGAGGCAAGCATAGACTAGGAGTCCCGAGGCATCAGGCAAAGGTTTCCATATCAGTGCAACAAGACCAAGACCAGCAGGGCAACATGACGGAGGTCACCGTGGAGCCCAAGACGGCGTCACCACCAGAGCCTTTGGCAGGCGAAGACTACTTTTGTCAGGATAACTTGTACTAGTTGTCTCCCTTCGAATTTGGCCGTTGTGGGATCCCTTCCCCCTCAATATTTGGGAAGAGGACCAAGGCCTCTATATATAGGACTAACCACCACCATAGAAGGGGATCAGCTCATCCAGATGATCCCCAACCACACAAGCTCATCGAGCACATGGACACCTCTCCTCAGGAGGCTGTTCTTCCATTGTATCTGTTCATCCTCAGCCCAAGAGGCAATCCACCACACCACACTGGAGTAGGGTATTACACCACAACGGTGGCCCGAACCAGTATAAATCTTGTGTCTCTTGCTCTTTGGGTTCGTCGAGCTAGGCCGTGAGATCGTGTCGAGTGCGAGCTAGAGAGGAGGAGAGATCTTTGTGCGCACCCCAGTGTTCAAACCTCAAGGGTTTTGCCGGAACCCGAAATCCGACACTTGGCGCGTAAGGTAGGGGTGCGCCGAAGCCTCGCCCCCTCGACGACCTCGCTTCTCCGACCGACTCGCATGGACGCCGCCTCTTCTCCGACTGGATCGACGGGCACCCTCTGCAGCGCCGGGGGGCTCCGGGCCTTCACCCCCTCCTTGCGTCCGGTGCAGTGGCCGCACAAGTTCAAGCCGGAGATTCCGCCCCACTACGATGGTGCGGCGGATCCGGCGGTCTTTCTACTGGCGTACGAGGAGGCCGTCCTAGAGGCCGGGGGCGATGATAAAGTCATGGCCAATTGGCTCCCATTGGCCCTCGCTGGCGTGCCGCGTGCCTGGCTCCTCCATTTGTCGGAATCTTCTGTGGCCTCCTGGGAGGAGTTGCACGACCTCTTCATCACGTGCTTCAGGGAAATAGCACCCCCCGTCGTCGTAGCTCTCCTCAGTGGCTCGCAGGCATCGCCCTCGGACCGTCACACCAAGCCATTCCTTCACCAGATCGGCGCCGCCTCCATGCGGCAGGGCCTCCTCTGGGTTGGGCGGCGTCCAAGGCCGACCTGATCTTCAACTCAAGGGATCACCCAGTCACCACCGTCGGCTTGGGCGTGCTACCAATGCTTTGCACACCCACCATCTGCAGCGTAGCCGTCACCAAGACCCTCATTGACGGCGGCGCTGGCCTCAACATGCTCTCCGGGGAGGCTTTCAGCCTCCTTCACGTACCACTTGAGCGGCTCCGCCCCAGCAAGCCTTTCTCCAGGGTCGGCGGCAACTCCTCCAACCCCCTGGTGCAGATCCGTCTCCCTATGACCTTCGGGACACGCAACAACTACCGCACCGAGCTAATCGACTTCGACATCGCCCGCATCGGCTTGCCGTACAACGCTATCCTCGGGTACCTGGCGCTGGCCCAGTTCATGGCAGCTGCCCATCCTGCCTACAACCTCATGAAGATGCCAGGAAGCAAGGGCGTCCTCACCGTGGCCGGGGACAACAAGGAAGCCATGGCAGCCCTCAAGCTCGCCTTCAGGGCCACGGCGGCAGCTTGCCGGGGCGACAAGGCCCTGTCCAGAACCAAGGGGGCTATGCCAACCAAGAAGAAGCAGCTATTCACTCAAGGTCAGGCCAAGATGAAGCAGATACCGGTCGACGTGGACGGGGCCTCTGGCGCTACCTTTACCATAGGCGCCGACCTTGCCCCAGATCAAGAAAAGGAGTTGCTGGACCTCTTGCGAGCGAACAAGAAGTGTTCGCCTGGGAGCCCAAGCAGCAAGTTGGGGTCCCGAGAGGAGTGATCGAGCATCATCTAAGGGTGTGCCCGAATGTGCGCCCTGTGAAGCAGAAGGCGAGGCGACAATCCACGGAGAAGCCGTCTTTCATCGTTTAGGAAACCCGCAAGCTGGAGGCAGCAGGTGTCATTCGCGAGGTCTGGTACCCAGAGTGGCTGGCAAACCCAGTCGTCGTGCCAAAGAAAGGAGGGAAGGAACGCATGTGTGTCGACTTCAGCAACCTCAACAAGGCTTGCCCTCAAGACCCGTTCCCGCTGCCGCGCATCGACCAAATTGTTGACTCCACCGTGGAGTGTGATCTGTTGTGCTTCCTGGATGCATTCTCAAGCTACCACCAGATCAAGATGGCGGTGGAAGATGTGGAGAAGACAACTTTCTTGACTCCATGCGGGGTATACTGCTACACTCGCATGGCATTCAGACTGCGCAACGCAGGAGCGACCTTTCAGCGGCTAATGCACATCGCCTTGGGGCAGCAGCTCAGGAGAAACGCTGAGTCCTACGTCAACGACATTGTGGTGAAGTCTCGGGAGGCAAGAACTTTGATTCAAGACTTGGAGGAGACCTTCGCGAGCCTGCGCCAGGTGGACTTGCGGCTCAACCCGGAAAAGTGCGTGCTTGGTGTCCCTTCCGGCAAGCTGCTGGGCTTCCTCGTGTCCCACAAGGGGATCGAGGCCAACCCGGAGAAGGTCAAAGCAATCAAAGACATGAGCCCACCGCAAAACCTCAAGAAGATGCAGAAGCTTGCAGGCTGCGTGACTTTGCTGGGGCGCTTCATCTCCAAGTTGGGGGAGCGCGCCTTGCCGTTCTTCAAGCTGATGAAGAAGAAGGGTCCGTTCAAGTGGACCCCCGATGCCAACCTGGCATTTCAAGACCTCAAGAGATATTTGACCAGCCCACCGGTGATGCTGGCGCCTCGTCCTCGTGAGCCCTTGGTACTCTGCCTGTCTGCCACACGCCACTCCGCCAGCGCGGCGCTGGTGGCCCTCAGGGAGGAGCCCCAAGTCAAGGGCCTGCCAAATGGAGCCGCCAAGCCAGATGAGGCCGCACAACACCAAGACGATGTTCCTGAGACAGAGGCTGCTACGGTTAGTCATCAAGCCCCAGGAGCTGGAGATCCACAAGAAACGCCTCAGTCCCCGGGAGCCAAAAACACCGTCAGCTCTCCCACCCTTGTCGAGTACCCAGTATAGTTCGTCAGCACAGTGCTACGAGATGCAAGAGCATGATACCCCATGCCTCAGAAGCTCTTGCCCGCGCTCCTAGTGGCCTCGTGTAAGCTGCGCCACTATTTCCAGGGTCACCCCATCAAGGTTGTATCAGCTTACCCATTAGAGAGAGTGCTCAGGAGACCCAATGCTGCAAGAAGAGTCGCCGAATGGAACATCGAGCTGCAAGCGTTTGACCTGGAGTTCAGCACAACCAGGGTCATCAAGGGGGCTACACTCGCCGACTTTGTGGCAGAATGGACTGACACCCCAGAGCTCGAAGAAGGCGACAACCGGTCCGTCTCGTGAGGAAGCAAAGTGCCAGATGGTTGGGTCATGTACTTCGATGGCTCGTTCGCGCACCAGGGTGCGGGGGCAGGAGCCGTGCTCATCTCGCCCACTCAGGACAAACTTCACTACATCGTGCAGCTCTGCTTCTAGCGGGGCGAGAAGGTCTCCAACAACATCGCAGAGTATGAGGGTCTCATTGCCGGCCTCAAGGCTGCGGTGGCCCTAGGGGTGAAACACCTCACTATCGAGGGAGACTCGCAGCTCCTCGTCAACTTCTCCAACAAGGTGTACGAGCCAAAGGATGAGCACATGGAGGCATACCTCGCAGAGGTACACAAAATGGAGAAGCAGTTCCTGGGCCTGGAGCTGCAGCATGTGCGTCGTGGCACCAACAAGGAGGCCGACGACATCGCCAAAAGAGCATCCAAGCGGCTACCCCAAGAGCCTGGCGTCTTTGAGGAGCGGCTCTTCAGGCCTTCAGCAGCACCTCCGCCTGCGGAGCCGACGCCACCTCTGGAGGAACTCCCCCAGCCACTAGCCTCAGGAGCGCCCACCTATGGCCCGACCTCAGAAGCGCGCCTCCTCTTAGTGCTCGAGCCTCAGGAGAGGTGCTGGGTCGAGGAGTTCAAGGCGTACCTGACGCAAGGCACGTTGCCGGAGAAGGAGGAAGACGCAGAGCATGTGGCCCGATAGGCAATGGCGTACTGCATTCAGGACGGTGAACTATACAGGAAGTGTCCAAATGATGTTTCTCTATGATGCATTTCCAGGAAACAAGGGAATGAGCTGCTGGCCAACATACATGGAGGAGACTGCGGGCACCACTCGTCGTCAGGCACCTTAGTCGGCAAGACTTTCCACAGCGGGTTCTATTGGCCCACGACACTCAACGACGCGGCCGAGCTGGTAAAATCCTGCAAGGCCTGCCAATTCCACGCCAAGCAGATCCACCAGCCAGCTCAAGACCTCCAGACTATCCCACTCTCATGGTCGTTCGCGGTCTGGGGGTTGGATATCCTGGGCCCATTCCCACGAGTGCCTGTAGGTTACCGCTACCTCTACATCGCCATCGACAAATTCACCAAGTGGGCGGAAGTGGAAGCCGTCCGCACCATCCCAACTGGGTCAGCAGTCAAGTTCGTCAAGGGCCTCGTAAGACAATTTGGGGTCCCTAATCGCATCATCATTGACAACGGCTCACAGTTCACTAGCAATCTCTTCAAAACATATTGTTCTAACTTTGGAACGCAGATCTGCTATGCCTCCGTGGCACATCCCAGGAGCAACGGCCAGGTCAAGCGCGCCAATGCGGAAGTCCTGTGGGGTCTCAAGACCAGGACCTTCAAGAAGAAGCTCGAGGCCTGCGGCAGGGGCTGGCACGACGAGCTCCAGTCCGTGCTGTGGTCCATCGGCACCACCGCCACCAGGCCCACAAGTGAGACCCCATTCTTCCTCGTCTACGGAGCAGAAGCGGTTCTCCCACACGAGGTCAAGCATCGCTCCACGCGGGTCCTAGCGTTTGATGAAACGCAGCAGGACGCCATGTGGGGGATGAATCTCGTGTCGGGGGAGCTAAGTGTTGCCACTAGGCGTGGGAGGTACCAGCAGGCGCTGCGGCGGTACCACTGCCGCAGCGTCCGCTCCAGGATGCTCAAGGTGGGTGATCTTATCCTGAGGCAGGTGCTCTCCAGGGAAGGGATGCATAAGCTCTTGCCCATGTGGGAGGGCCCATTTCGGGTCGCCCACGTCTCCAGGCCTGGCGCCGCGTGCCTGGAGACGCAGGACGGGATCCCCATCCAGAACGCTTGGAGAATCCATCACCTCCGGAGGTTCTACCCATGAAGCAAGGCCCGGTGCCTATGAAGCAAGGCCCAGTGCCTGTGAAGAATCTCCGCCCATGACACTCTCACATAATAATGAGTGGGGTTGTACACGCCCCGGAGTCTCAAGAGTGCCGCCCTCGGGCCTCGGGGGCTCCCTCCCACGCCTAGTGGCAGCACTTAGCTCTGCGCTGGTGAGAAGACAAGAAGACTAGACTAGGTGTCGGATGTGGCTTTTCATTTTCTTTCCGCAGTTGGTTCGCCCCTCTTTAGTAAGAATTTGATTTCTGGTGTTCCTTGTTGGCCCGGTTCCATTGCCTTTTCGCCCCCTTTCTTCTCTCGGTTCCTCGTTTTTGACCCATACTCTCCCTCGCATGCCTCGCGAGGGGGCTGGACATGCGCCGTCGTGAGCGTTTTCGTGTTCTTGTCTTCCGCAAGGCACCCACTCTCGAGTTCGCAAGCTGGCGCACCCCTCTCAATCCGTGCCCCCCCCCGGGTACCGTGATACGAAGCACTGGGTCATGACACGTAGTGCCTTTGACCAGGATCCAAAAGGATAAGAATTTCCTAGCAAATTTTTGCAGTTCTCAGGCGCCTTCCGAGCACAGGAGGACTCGTCAAGCATTGGGGAATGTGCGTCTTGCGAGGCAGAATCTACTTCAGGCGCATCAAGCTAAGTTATTCCTACGCGCATACATAAAACATGACGCTGCAACACAACACATGAATGATAAACATAGCACGGCCACTTAGAAATCATAATTGTTGCACGCCCCAGCGGGGCCCCATACTTGTCTCTCTCTTAATGCAGGAAGGAAAGGAAAAAATGAAACAAAAGCGGAATGTGCTCCCGCAGCAGGTTGCGAGGACGGGCCCATGGTGCTCTCTTGAGCTCAGCCAGATCCCTCCTCGCGCTTCACCGGAGCGCGGCGGCGAGTCGACCCGCTGCCACCTTCGAAGTGGGCGCGGCGGCTGGTCGTAGCCGCCACTGCTAGAGCTGTTGTCGGAAGAGGAGTCATCGTAGCTGGATGAGCCATGGCCAGCGCCGAGGACGAAGCCGCCTTCCTCCTCGTCATGACCATCGCCAAGGCCGAGCACCTCGTCGCCGTCGTTGTCCTCCGGGAAGCACCCGACGCGGCGACCATCTTCTCCAAATACCCTCACGAAGAGGGTCGCGTCGCCGTTGTACTTGAAGTGGAGGGTGCACCGCCTGCCCAGCCCCCGCGCGCGGGCGAACGTCTGCTAGCCGCGGGCCAGGACCGCGTTGCCCGCGTCGGAGACTTCCACCGCAACCCACGAAGCCCTGCTACAGCAACCGTCCGCCTGTAGCCAGAGACCGCCTGGACCTGCGGAGGGCAGTTCACCGACAAAGAACCGCGGGAGCTGAAGCCAGGTGTGAGCCGGGTTCTCAGACCACACGATGTGTTCGGGAACGTAGTAATTTCAAAAAATTTCCTACGCACACGCAAGATCATGGTGATGCATAGCAACGAGAGAGGAGAGTGTTGTCTACGTACCCTCGTAGACCGAAAATTTCCTACACACACGCAAAATTTCCTACGCACACGCAATATCATGGTGAGCCGTACCGCAAGATCATGGTTGATGTAGTCGTATGTCTTCACGATCCGACCAATCAAGTACCGAACGCACGGCACCTCCGAGTTCTGCACACGTTCAACTCGATGACGTCCCTCGAACTCCGATCCAGCCGAGTGTTGAGGGAGAGTTTCATCAGCACGACGGCGTGGTGACGATGATGATGTTCTACCAACGCAGGGCTTCGCCTAAGCACCGCTACGATATGATCGAGGTGGATTATGGTGGAGGGGGGCACCGCACACGGCTAAGAGATCAAGAGATCAATTGTTGTGTCTATGGGGTGCCCCCTGGCCACGTATATAAAGGAGTGGAAGAGGGGGGAGAGGGCCGGCCCCTAGCGCGCCCTGGAGGAGTCCTACTCCCACCGGGAGTAGGATTCCCCCCCTTCCAAGTAGTAGGAGTAGGAGTCAAGGGAAGGGAAGGGAGAAGAGAAGGAAGGAGGGGGCGCAGCCCCTCCCCCTAGTCCAATTCGGATTAGGCCTTGGGGGGCGCCCAACCTCTCTTCTCTCTTTCCCCTAAAGCCCAATAAGGCCCTTATACTCCCCGGCGAATTTCCGTAACTCTCCGGTACTCCGAAAAATACCCGAATCACTCGGAACCTTTCCGATGTTCGAATATAGTCGTCCAATATATCGATCTTTATGTCTCGACCATTTCGAGACTCCTCGTCATATTCCCGATCTCATCCGGGACTCCGAACTCCTTCGGTACATCAAAACATATAAACTCATAATATAACTGTCATCGTAGCGTTAAGCGTGCGGACCCTACGGGTTTGAGAACTATGTAGACATGACCGAGACACGTCTCCGGTCAATAACCAATAGCGGAACCTGGATGCTCATATTGGCTCCTACATATTCTACGAAGATCTTTATCGGTCAGACCGCATAACAATATATGTTGTTCCCTTTGTCATCGGTATGTTACTTGCCCGAGATTCGATCGTCGGTATCTCAATACCTAGTTCAATCTCGTTACCGGCAAGTCTCTTTACTCGTTCCGTAATACATCATCCCGCAACTAACTCATTAGTTGCAATGCTTGCAAGGCTTAAGTGATGTGCATTACCGAGAGGGCCCAGAGATACCTCTCCGACAATCGGAGTGACAAATCCTAATCTCGAAATACGCCAACCCAACAAGTACCTTCGGAGACACCTGTAGATCACCTTTATAATCACCCAGTTACGTTGTGACGTTTGGTAGCACACAAAGTGTTCCTCCGGTAAACGGGAGTTGCATAATCTCATAGTCATAGGAACATGTATAAGTCATGAAGAAAGCAATAGCAACAAACTAAACGATCAAGTGCTAAGCTAACGGAATGGGTCAAGTCAATCACATCATTCTCCTAATGATGTGATCCCGTTAATCAAATGACAACTCATGTCTATGGTTAGGAAACATAACCATCTTTGATCAACGAGCTAGTCAAGTAGAGGCATACTAGTGACACTCTGTTTGTCTATGTATTCACACATGTATTATGTTTCCGGTTAATACAATTCTAGCATGAATAATAAACATTTATCATGATATAAGGAAATAAATAATAACTTTATTATTGCCTCTAGGGCATATTTCCTTCAGTCTCCCACTTGCACTAGAGTCAACAGTCTAGTTCACATCACCATGTGATTTAGTACCAATAGTTCACATCACCATGTGATTAACACCCATAGTTCACATCGACATGTGACCAACACCCAAAGGGTTTACTAGAGTCAATAATCTAGTTCACATCGCTATGTGATTAACACCCAAATAGTACTAAGGTGTGATCATGTTTTGCTTGTGAGAGAAGTTTAGTCAACGGGTCTGCCACATTCAGATCCGTAAGTATTTTGCAAATTTCTATGTCAACAATGCTCTGCACAGAGCTACTCTAGCTAATTGCTCCCACTTTCAATATGTATCCAGATTGAGATTTAGAGTCATCTGGATCAGTGTCAAAATTTGCATCGACGTAACCCTTTATGACGAACATTTTGTCACTTCCATAATCGAGAAACATATCCTTATTCCACTAAGGATAATTTTGACCAATGTCCAGTGATCTACTCCTAGATCACTATTGTACTCCTTTGCCAAACTCAGGGCAGGGTATACAATAGGTCTGGTACACAGCATGGCATACTTTATAGAACCTATGGCTGAGGCATAGGGAATGACTTTCATTCTCTCTCTATCTTCTGCCGTGGTCGGGTTTTGAGTCTTACTCAACTTCACACCTTGTAACACAGGCAAGAACTCCTTCTTTGACTGTTCCATTTTGAACTACTTCAAAATCTTGTCAAGGTATGTACTCATTGAAAAACTTATCAAGCGTCTTGATCTATCTCTATAGATCTTGATGCTCAATATGTAAGCAGCTTCACCGAGGTCTTTCTTTGAAAAACTCCTTTCAAACATTCCTTTATGCTTTGCAGAATAATTCTACATTATCTCCGATCAACAATATGTCATTCACATATACTTATCAGAAATGTTGTAGTGCTCCCACTCACTTTCTTGTAAATACAGGCTTCACCGCAAGTCTGTATAAAACTATATGCTTTGATCAACTTATCAAAGCGTATATTCCAACTCCGAGATGCTTGCACCAGTCCATAGATGGATCGCTGGAGCTTGCATATTTTGTTAGTACCTTTAGGATTGACAAAACCTTCTGGTTGCATCATATACAACTCTTCTTTAATAAATCCATTAAGGAATGCAGTTTTGTTTATCCATTTGCCAGATTTCATAAAATGCGGCAATTGCTAACATGATTCGGACAAACTTAAGCACAGATACGAGTGAGAAACTCTCATCGTAGTCAACACCTTGAACTTGTTGAAAACCCTTTTTGCGACAATTCTAGCTTTGTAGATAGTAACACTACTATCAGCGTCCGTCTTCCTCTTGAAGATCCATTTAATCTCAATGGCTCACCGATCAATGGGCAAGTAAATCAAAGTCCATATTTTGTTCTCATACATGGATCTCATCTCAGATTTCATGGCCTCAAGCCATTTCGCGGAATCTGGGCTCATCATCGCTTCCTCATAGTTCGTAGGCTCGTCATGGTCAAGTAACATGACCTCCAGAACAGGATTTCCGTACCATTCTGGTGCGGATCTCACTCTGGTTTACCTATGAGGTTCGGTATTAACTTGATCTGAAGTTACATGATCATCATCATTAGCTTCCTCGCTAATTGGTGTATTCGTCACAGGAACAGATTTCTGTGATGAACTACTTTCTCATAAGGGAGCAGGTACAGTTACCTCATCAAGTTCTACTTTCCTCCCACTCACTTCTTTCGAGAGAAACTCCTTATCTAGAAAGGATCCATTCTCAGCAACGAATATCTTGCCTTCGGATCTGTGACAGAAGGTGTACCCAACATTTTCTTTTGGGTATCCTATGAAGACGCACTTCTCCGATTTAGGTTTGAGCTTATCAGGTTGAAACTTTTTCACATAAGCATTGCAACCTCAAACTTTAAGAAACGACAGCTTAGGTTTCTTGCCAAACCATACATACGGTGTCATCTCAACAGATTTAGATGGTGCCCTATTTAACGTGAATGTAGCTGTCTCTAATGCATAACCCCAAAACGATAGCGGTAAATCAGTAAGAGACGTCATAGATCGCACCATATCTAATAAAGCACGGTTATGACGTTCGGACACACCATTACACTGTGGTGTTCCAAGTGTCATGAGTAGAGAAACTATTTCACATTGTTTTAACTGAAGGCCAAACTCATAACTCAAATATTTTACTTCTGCGATCATATTGTAGAAACTTTTATTTTCTTACGATGATTCTCCACTTCACTCTGAAATTCTTTGAACTTTTCAAATGTTTCAGACTTGTGTTTCATCAAGTAGATATACTCATATCTGCTCAAATCATCTATGAAGATCAGAAAATAATGATACATGCCGCGAGCTTCAATATTCATCGGACCACATACATCAGTATGCATGATTTCCAACAAATCTGTTGCTTGCTGCATTGTTCCGGAGAATGGAGTCTTAGTCATCTTGCCCATGAGGCATGGTTCGCAAGCATCAACTGATTCATAATCAAGTGGTTCCAAAAGTCCATCAGCTTGGAGTTTCTTCATGCGCTTTACACCAATATGACCTAAATGGCAGTGCCACAAATAAGTTGCACTATCATTATTAACTTTGCATCTTTTGGTTTCAATATTATGAATATGTGTATCACTACGATCAAGATCCAATGAACCATTTTCATTGGATGTGTACCCATATATGTAAACAGAACAACAATTTATTCTCTTACTTAAATGAATAACTGTATTGCAATAAACATGATCAAATCATATTCATGCTCAATGCAAACACAAAATAACACTTATTTAGGTTCAACACTAATCCCGAAAGTATAGGGAGTGTGCGATGATGATCATATCAATCTTGGAACCATTTTCAATACACATCGTCACTTCACCCTTAAGTAGTCTCTGTTCATTCTGCAACTCCTGTTTCGAGTTACTATTCTTAGCAACTGAACTAGTATCAAATACTGAGGGGTTGCTATAAACACTAGTAAAGTACACATCAATAACATGTATATCAAATATACCTATGTTCACTTTGCCATCCTTCTTATCCGCCAATTACTTGGGGTAGTTCCGCTTCTAGTGACCAGTCCCTTTGTAGTGGAAGCACTTAGTCTCAGGCTTAGGTCCAGACTTGCGCTTCTTCACTTGAGCAGCAACTTGCTTTCCATTCTTCTTGAAGTCCCCTTTCTTTCCCTTTGCCCTTTTCTTGAAACTAGTGGTCTTGTTAACCATCAACACTTGATGTTTTTCTTGATTTCTACCTTCGTCGATTTCAGCATCACAAAGAGCTTGGGAATTACTTCCGTCATCCCTTGCATATTATAGTTCATCACGAAGTTCTACTAACTTGGTGATGGTGACTAGAGAATTCTGTCAATCACTATTTTATCTGGAAGATTAACTCCCACTTGATTTAAGCGATTGTAGTACCCAGACAATCTGAGCACATGCTCACTGCTTGAGCTATTCTCCTCCATCTTTTAGCTATAGAACTTGTTGGAGACTTCATATCTCTCAACTCGGGTATTTGCTTGAAATATTAACTTCAACTCCTGGAACATCCATATGATCCATGACGTTCAAAACATCTTTGAAGTCCTGATTCTAAGCTGTTAAGCATGGTGCACTAAACTATCAAGTAGTCATCATATTGAGCTAGCCAAATGTTCATGATGTCTGCATCTGCTCCTGCAATAGGTCTATCACCTAGCGGTGCATTAAGGACATAATTCTTCTGTGCAGCAATGAGGATGAACCTCAAATCACGGATCCAATCCGCATCATTGCTACTAACATCTTTCAACTTAGTTTTCTCTAGGAACATATCAAAAATAAAATAGGGGAGCTAAACACGAGCTATTGATCTACAACATAGATATGCTAAAACTACCAGGACTAAGTTCATGATAAATTTAAGTTCAATTAATCATATTACTTAAGAACTCCCACTTAGAAAGACATCCCTCTAATCTTCTAAGTGATCACGTAATCCAAATCAACTAAACCATAACCGATCATCACGTGAAATGGAGTAGTTTTCAATGGTGAACATCACTATGTTGATCATATCTACTATATGATTCACGCTCGACCTTTCAGTCTCAGTGTTCCGAGGCCATATCTGCATATGCTAGGCTCGTCAAGTTCAACCTGAGTATTCTGCATGTGCAAAACTGGCTTGCAGCCGTTGTAGATGGACATAGAGCTTATCACACCCGATCATCACGTGGTGTCTGGGCACGATGAACTTTGGCAACGGTGCATACTCAGGGAGAACACTGTTATCTTGAAATTTAGTGAGAGATCATCTTATAATGCTACCATCAATTAAAGCAAGATAAGATGCATAAAAGATAAACATCACATGCAATCAAAATATGTGACATGATATGGCCATCATCATCTTGTGCCTTTGATCTCCATCTCCAAAACATCGCCATGATTTCCATCGTCACCGGCATGACACCATGATCTCCATCATCTTGATCTATATCAATGTGTCGTCACATGGTCGTCTCGCCAACTATTGCTCTTGCAACTATTGCTATCGCATAGCGATAATTGTAAAGCAATTATTTGGCGCTTGCATCTTATGCAATAAAGAGACAACCATAAGGCTTCTGCCAGTTGCCGATAACTTCAACAAAACATGATCATCTTATACAACAACTTATATCTCATCACGTCTTGACCATATCACATCACAACATGCCCTGCAAAAACAAGTTAGACGTCCCCTACTTTGTTGTTGCAAGTTTTACGTGGCTGCTATGGGCTGAGCAAGAACCGTTCTTACCTACGCATCGAAAACCACAACGATAGTTTGTCAAGTTAGTGTTGTTTTAACCTTCTCAAGGACCGGGCGTAGCCACACTCGGTTCAACTAAAGTTGGAGAAACTGACACCCGCCAGCCACCTGTGTGCAAAGCACGTCGGTAGAACCAGTCTCGCGTAAGCATACGCGTAATGTAGGTCCGGGCCGCTTCATCCAACAATACCGCCGAACCAAAGTATGACATGCTGGTAAGCAGTATGACTTATATCGCCCACAACTCACTTGTGTTCTACTTGTGCACAACATCAACGCATAAAACCTAGGCTCTGATACCACTGTCGGGGAACGTAGTAATTTCAAAAAAATTCCTACGCACACGCAAGATCATGGTGATGCATAGCAACGAGAGAGTAGAGTGTTGTCTATGTACCCTCGTAGACCGAAAGAGGAAGCGTTAGCACAACGCGGTTGATGTAGTCATACGTCTTCATGATCCGACCGATCAAGTACCAAACGCACGGCACCTCCGAGTTTTGCACACGTTCAACTCGATGACGTTCCTCGAACTCCGATCCAGCCGAGTGTTGAGGGAGAGTTTCATCAGCACGATGGCGTGGTGACGATGATGATGTTCTACCGACGTAGGGCTTCGCCTAAGCACCGCTACGATATGATCGAGGTGGATTATGGTGGAGGGGGGCACCGCACACGGCTAAGAGATCAAGAGATCAATTGTTGTGTCTATGGGGTTCCCCCTGGCCACGTATATAAAGGAGTGGAGGAGGGGGGGAGAGGGCCGGCCCCTATGGCGCGCCCTGGAGGAGTCCTACTCCCACCGGGAGTAGGATTCCCCCCCTTCCAAGTAGTAGGAGTAGGAGTCAAGGCGAGGGAAGGGAGAAGAGAAGGAAGGAGGGGGCGCATCCCCTCCCCCTAGTCCAATTCGGACTAGCCCTTGGGGGGCGCCCAACCTCTCTTCTCTCTTTCCCCTAAAGCCCAATAAGGCCCTTATACTCCCCGGCGAATTTTCGTAACTCTCCGGTAATCCGAAAAATACCCGAATCACTCGGAACCTTTCTGATGTCCGAATATAGTCGTCCAATATATCGATCTTTACGTCTCGACCATTTCGAGACTCCTCGTCATGTCTCCGATCACGTCCGAGACTCCAAACTCCTTCGGTACATCAAAACATATAAACTCATAATATAACTATCATCGTAGCGTTAAGCGTGCGGACCCTACGGGTTCGAGAACTATGTAGACATGACCGAGACACGTCTCCGGTCAATAACCAATAGCAGAACCTGGATGCTCATATTGGCTCCTACATATTCTATGAAGATCTTTATCGGTCAGACCGCATAACAATATACGTTGTTCCCTTTGTCATCAATATGTTACTTGCCCGAGATTCGATCGTCGGTATCTCAATACCTAGTTCAATCTCGTTACCGGCAAGTCTCTTTACTCGTTCCGTAATACATCATCCCGCAACTAACTTATTAGTTGTAATGCTTGCAAGGCTTGAGTGATGTTCATTACCGAGAGGGCCCAGAGATACCTCTCCAACAATCGGAGTGACAAATCCTAATCTCGAAATACGCCAACCCAACAAATACCTTCGGAGACACCTGTAGAGCACCTTTATAATCACCCAGTTACGTTGTGATGTTTGGTTGCACACAAAGTGTTCCTCCGGTAAACGGGAGTTGCATAATTTCATAGTCATAGGAACATGTATAAGTCATGAAGAAAGCAATAGCAACAAACTAAACGATCAAGTGCTAAGCTAACGGAATGGATCAAGTCAATCACATCATTATCCTAATGATGTGATCCCGTTAATCAAATGACAACTCATGTCTATGGTTAGGAAACATAACCATCTTTGATCAACGAGCTAGTCAAGTAGAGGCATACTAGTGACACTCTGTTTGTCTATGTATTCACACATGTATTATGTTTCCGGTTAATACAATTCTAGCATGAATAATAAACATTTATCATGATATAAGGAAATAATTAATAACTTTATTATTGCCTCTAGGGCATATTTCCTTCATGATGAACTCCGGCATCACCTCCGCCGAATGGAAGCGCGGCCGAGGAGGCCGCACAACCACGACATGCCTCACCTCATCAACAGGACTACCACGACCTGGGCGGCTGCCGCCATGAGAAGAGGTGCCACCATGGCCGCGAGGGGCCACGACAGGGGTCGCAGTGTGCTTGCGGGGAGAGCCGCGCCCCTCTTAGACAGTGGTGAGCCGTGCCCCTCCTGGAGAGCCTTCCCTTTCTCTGCAACCGAGAGCCTCTTCGCAGGCGCCATGGTTGTCGCTGCCGGCAGTGGAGCAAGGAAGAAGAAGAAGTGTGAGAAGCAAAGGAAGAGATGGGTGACGGGGGCTCCACCCCCACTTCCCATTTGTAGCCAAGGGAGGCCAACCGCCGGCCCCCACGATCTAAGGTAATAATGATCTTTTTCTGCATGCAGCAAGGACCCGTCAAGTCGGGCAGTTGCCGAGGCGGCATGGGGAAGCGGAGACGCCCACGTCCAATCAATCTCCACGCTTCAAGCGGGGCCGCAGGCCGTTGGGGTCTATGGTGCCCCGCACTTGTCCTTCGGCTTCGCCTGGAAGCCAAGCCCGAGCGCGCCTTGGGCCCGGGGGCTATTATCGGTGTTCTGGCAACATGGGTCCCCAGACTTGCGTGCCTGCGGCCCGTGGCGTGTGAGGGAGTCCTGGACTAAGGGGTCCTCGGGCGTCCGGCCTGTTATCTATGGGCCGGACTGATGGGCTGTGAAGACATGAAAACCAAAGACTACATCGTGTCCGGATTGGACTCTACTTGCCGTGGAAGGCAAGCTTGGTGACCGAATATTCGTTCTTATGTAACCGACTCCATGTAAACCCTAGATCCCCTCGGTGTCTATATAAACCGAACGGGATAGTCCGGAAAGAACAACACATATACTCATTACCATATTCTTAGGCTATACTTCTAGGGTTTAGCCATTACGATCTCGTGGTAGATCAACTCTTGTAACACTCATATTCATCAAGATCAATCAAGCAGGAAGTAGGGTACTACCTCCATAGAGCGGTCCCGAACCTGGGTAAACATCGTGTCCCCTGTCTCCTGTTACCATCGATCCTAGACGCATAGTTTGGGACCCCCTACCCGAGATCCGTCGGTTTTGACACCGACATTGATGCTTTCATTGAGAGTTCCATTGTGCCGTTGGCAGAAGGGTCGATGGCCCCTTCGATCGTCAATAATGACGCTGTCCAAGGAGGAACCTTCCTCCCCGAACAGATCTTCATATTCGACGGCTTCGTACTGCGGGCCAACTCGCTTGGCCATCTGGAGTAGATCTACAGCTACGCCCCTGGCCATCAGGTCAGATTCGGGAGCTTGAATTACGTCGTGGACATCCGTGGAGATTTGATCTTCGACGGATTCGAGACCAAGGCAGCCGCTCCCCATTGCCCCGATGAACATGGCTTAAACCAGTCATCGGGCAGCACCCAGGAGATAGCTCCTGTAGTAGCTCCAGCTTTAAATCCGGAGCAGATCAAATCGCCCGAATATGGGAAGCTTGACTCTGTCACAGGGGCTACTGATTCCGTGGTGTTGAAGCCGAACGCAGATTCCACTTCCTACGGTATCCGCATCAACGAAACCCCGGACTCGCCTCTGATGTCAAACTTCGAACCCTACGAGCCCGCATATACCGAACTGGATCGGTTATCAATCTTCAAGTTCAACGTCGCAGATGTCTTCCAACACGCGCCCATGGGTTACATACTAAACTCACTAAAAAACCTATCCCTGGCAAACAACCCGTCGCCGAACTATGTTCAGTTTGAACTTTCAGCGGACAATGGAGAATTTTGTTTCCCACCCGCCACCCAGCTTGTCGCCACTGTTGAAGACATAACCAACACGCCTGACCCCTGCCCCGAAGACATTGACAGTTTGGACGACGATGAGGGTCAAGGCCAGAGCTTCTTACCTGTTCGACACGGGAAGACCACTTCCTGGTATTACATGTATATGAAAGACACACCTTATAGCGCTCTCGACGATGATAAGGAGAATCCGATCGAGAATAAACCGCCTAGTACACAGCCCGGAAACCAGCACCCTAGGCCACATCGCCCAAGAGAAAACACTGCCAACAAAGACCCTGCTGGGGTAGAATCCGAGCAGGATGAACAGGAAGGCGGGCAGGACAGCTCTGATGAACAGACCACATATGGGGACTCGGAGGACAACAATTATCTCCCACCCTCCAAGGAAGAGGAGATCCTCAACGACGAAGACTTTATCATGCCCAAGGAACCTCTCGAGCAGGAGTGCTTTAAACGCCAGCTTATATCCACTGCAAGGAGCCTAAGAAAGAAGCAGCTGCGGCTTCAAGCAAGCCAAGATTTGCTCAAAGATAGATGGACCGAGGTCTTGGCCGCCGAAGAACACGGCCTTAGAAGCCCAGTCAAAAGCCACCCAAAGAATAGGTGGCTCCCTCAATACGATGGCAGGGCGATGGAGCCCATACTACCATCGAATAATGCGGCGGGCCTACCACAGTTCGGTCCAGTCAAAGAAGCAACCCAAGAAGAGCACCATACCAACCCATCCGGCCGTCAAAACAAAATAGCTCAGAGGAATACCCGCGATATCAACCAATACACTGAGGGTAGAGCAGGATGTACATGATCGACGTGTAGATCATGAAGATATATCCTGACCGACGATGATGGTCGCCTATTCGGACGCTATAAAGCCGACCAGGCCTGGGCTGTACACCGTAAATGGAACCCGCCGGAGGTGCTTCATAGTGTGGCCCAACATAGAGGAGCCGCACACCCTCTGTGCTTCACTAACGAAGTAGTGGAGCACGAATTCCCAGACGGGTTTAAACCCATCAACATCGAATCATGCGATGGAACAACAGACCCCGCGGTATGGATCGAGGATTACCTCCTTCATATTCACATGGTCCATGGAGACGACCTCCACGCCATTAAATACCTACCTCTCAAGCTTAAAGGGCCATCTCGGTACCGGCTAAACAGTTTGCCAGAAAATTCCGTCGGCAACTCGGAAGATTTCGAAGACACCTTTCGAAGCAATTTCCAGGGAACATATGTCCGGCCATTATACGCCGATGACTTAAGTCACATTGTCCAGGAGCCCGGTGAGTCAGCCAGGGAGCTCTGGACCAGGTTCTTAGTCAAAAAGAACCAAATTGTTGACTGTCCGGGCGTAGAAGCCCTTGCGGCCTTCAGACACAGCGTCCGGGGCGGATGGCTAGCGCGTCACCTCGGCCAGGAAGGACCCAAATCCATGGCAGCCCTTACCGCTCTAATGACCCGCTTCTGCGCGGGAGAAGACAACTGGCTGGCTCGTAAAAACAATGACGCCAACAGCCCGGGCACCTCTGAAATCCGAGATGGCAACGACAAGCCACGACGAACCGAACACAACAGTCACAGTAATATACGCGACACAATGGTGAACGCCGGATTTCACAATCTGAAGCCCGGTCAATGGAAGAAGCCACTAAAGGCAAACTAGGATGGACCATCCACCCTTGATAGGATACTGGACCGACCTTGTCAGATTCACGGTCACCCTGATATGCCAGCTAATCATACCAACCAAAACTGTTGGGTTTTCAAGTAGGCAGGCAAGCTTAACGCCGATCACAAGGGGAGGAGGCCACCAGGCGATAAAGACGACGGATTGGCTCGCCAGCAGATTGCCAGGGGCCAGAAACAGTTTCCCTCTGACATTCGACTACTCCAGGAACGCGAATAGCAGTCCGTCTTCCGCCACCCAGGTACTGTACTGGCAAAATTCACACCACGCGCACATCACTACGCACTCAAGATACCATGGGCATTGGCAGAAGCATCATACGGACAACCTTGCAAACATTCCCCCGGATAGCATCTACAACGGACTCTATCGGAGTCCGGATCCGTACGCTCACCTAAGGGGCTACTTCCATTAAGTATTCCCCTCCCCGAGGACGGGCGACACAGACGTGTAACAGGAGGTCCAAAATAATATTTTTTGGACCATACTCTTTATTCCGAGCCTGTAATATGCTCTTTTCCCTCTTTTCCCGACCCCAAGCATGTCAAATAGCCGGGTTCACGGTTCCCTTATTATTATTATTATTATTATTATTATTATTATTATTATTATTATATATATATACATAAATTTACCATTGGCGCATCGCTCCGTTCTCAGTAAGTCTCATCCGAACCAATATTTTATACTCTTTCAACAATAGGTACGGCCTTAACGGCTGCTCTGCAGATACACCTCAGCATACTCTGTCAGGGGCTCGGCATGGGAACGAATGAGCTGCCAGTAAAATTCCGAACAGCTCTATAGCGTACTTCAGCGTCACAAGTTTGGCCTTATATGCATCAGCTCCGAATCATTGTCTT
The DNA here is from genome assembly GCF_018294505.1 of Triticum aestivum. Classification (NCBI taxonomy): domain Eukaryota; kingdom Viridiplantae; phylum Streptophyta; class Magnoliopsida; order Poales; family Poaceae; genus Triticum; species Triticum aestivum. The sequence continues at coordinate 266,587,715 of NC_057806.1, forward strand.
GGGTCAATAGTTGGGTTGCCCGGCTCTTGTGTTTGCTACCCTACATTCCGCCCTATCGGCTAGGGTAGTAAAGGGAGAACTACTGCGATTGTGCCCTGGCCTAGACCGGATGAGCACCTCAGTAGAGAAAGCCGAAAACTGACCGTCATGATGCGGAGAGAGCTGGTTAACCACTTGATGACTTGTTGGAATCCTTGGTGATTCTTCGTGTAACACGAAGGATCTTTTTCAGATCAGATATGCAAGGCACCACACGCCACATACACACCAGGGGCTATGTCGTAGCCTCACCATAAAACTCCTATGGTTAAGTGAAAGTGTTAACGCCTTATAGTCCGATTGTCTGGTTAGCCTCATTATCACCTCCTTCATGGACCAAGACGTTGGATAAAGAGTGATTAAATGTTTTTCCGAACACCCCCGTACTTCCTACGAGGGGGGTGAAGCCGACGAGTGGAAAACTTTCAGATTATATTAAAACAACCGCATAGGAGGAATTTAAGCTTTCGAGCAAAACACAAATAGAATAACTGTAAAATTGTCTTTTACAATCATCATACACCTCACTCGAACATTATGCTTTTCGAGCATTGACCCTCTATCAAGCGGGCGGCCTCCAGGACGTCTTCAAAATAATGCTCCTGTTCCGGACGGTCCTTGCCTTCAGGCGGACCCTTCGTTGCGACATCGATGGCCTTCATCTTTCCCCAGAATGTCTTGACTCAAGAAAGGGCCATCCGTCCACCTTCAATGCACGCTGATCGCTTCGCAGCATTGATTCGCGGCACCGCATCGACAAGTTTCTGCACCAAACCGAAATAGCTACTTAGAGCAGGTTCGGTTGGCCACAACCGAATTATAACATCCTTCATGGCAGCGCCAAATACCCTATGAAGTTCAGCCCATTGGGACATATGTTCATTAAGCAGCAGTGGGCGCTTCGACGCACCGAACTATGACCAAAAAAGCTTCTCCGTTGCATATCCAACTCGCGCTTGGTAATACTGTGCTGCATCGAAAGAACTCTTCGGCAAGTCCAAATACTCGTCTGGAGAACTCCACACTTGGTTCAGCTGAGCATAGTCCAGGTCGCCGGACTTAGTCTACAACAGAAAAGGCTTTCCAGCCACTATCTCTTTCACCTGCCGAACCTCCTCACGGAGTGCTCTGGACTCTGATCGCGCTTCTCTTGCCTCCTGTCGGGCCTTGTCCAGTTTAGCCGTTAAGGCTTCATTCTCGTTCTCAAGAATTTCGCAGCGGCCAGTGGCATTCTCCACAGCAAGTGTCATTGTGGATACCTTCTCCTCGACCTGGCATCGTGCAGCTTGTTCGGCCTTCAGTTCAACCAATGCCTCTGCAGCAGCAGTATCACTCAACCGGGCCCGCTCATTGGCACGGACTAGCTCCGCCCGAAGAGCCTCAACGGCGGCAGCACCATCTGCATTTCATGCGCATTTCATATAAAGCTCTTTCCTGCGTCAAGCACACTGGTGTAAAGAATTCTCGAAATACATACCTTGCCAGTCGTCAAGACGCCTGTTGATCAATGCAATGTCATCCTCCGCAATATCCAGCTTTCGCTGGAGTTCGGCCACTTCCATACTCCAGGCAGCCACAGGAGGGGCAGCAGCCTGTATTTCAAATTAAACCAAGGTTAATACCTGAGTATATCTCTTTGATCCTCCGATCGCTTCTTTCAGAAGGCAATCCGAGTCTCAGGGGCTACCTCATATACAACAGGTTCATTCTGTCAATATAATTTAATTAACAAAACTACATCACAAACCTCAAAACCTCGTAGAAGGCTCGTAAAAGCCTCGGTCAATCCACTCTTAGCGGATAGAATCCTTTTAACCACCATAGCCATCAAAGTACGATGCTCTTCTGAAAGGGATGCTCGTCGTAGCAAGTCCGTCAGTGGCTCCGGCACCCTCGGGTCTTCGGAAACCGCCGCCGAAGTACGGCCTTCCCGTGAAGGATCCCACTTACTTACCTCCAGAATCGTCTCCGGCTGTAAAGCGGACGGTTCGGGGACTCCAGTCTTGATCCCGGAACCCCGAGTGACAGAGACGCCGCCTTCAGGTAACACCTTCTCCATTTCTTGTACCACTTGGCATTCGGGAGGAGCCCTTCGGGATGATACCTCGGTATCATCCCCCCTATTGGGCGATGGGGCCAGAGAAGGCGTATCACTCTCCATCATCTTCGGAAGAAGATCCCCCAAGGAGGAGAACGATTGAGAAGCACCAGGCGTTAACCTGCGTGGATGAACATATACCGGATGATTAATTCACTAATAGGAAAAGAATGAGGTGCCCCAGCCACACTTACGTTTTGCCATGAGGTTCGTCCTCGTCATCGTTCGCCCGGCCCAAGCCGCTCGATGACGGTGTTTTTCCCTTCTTGGAAGGCTTCCCCTCCTGACCTTCGGAGGCGGCCCTCTTCTTGCCCGGGAAGGCTCCCTCTGCACTTTTGCCCTTGGGTAAAAGGGTTTCGGTTTCCCCGAACGCGTCCACCTGGTACGGTGTCGGAACCAGCATCCTTGTCAGCAGGTCGGTCGCAGGGCCTTTGGGAAGAGGCGCTGGACACCAGATCAGCACCGCTTTCTTTATCCAGTCCTGTACAGGGACTGATTGTTCAATATCTTGTTAAAAGATACCTGAATGGAAGGTGCTCGGATACCGAATACTTACCGAAGTGTCCGGATGATTGCAGTCAAGGCCAACGTCTTCAGTGGTGTCCGGCCATTGCTCTCGTTCTCCAAAATATAATTTCCACATTCCTTCATGCGTAGTGCCGAAGAAGTGTTGTAGGGTCCGCCGCCATTCTGGGTTAAACTCCCACATACGAAGAGGCCGCCGCTAACATGGCAGGATCCGGCGGACTAGCATTATTTGAACGACGTTCACAAGATCGATGCCCTTCTCAATAAGGCTTCGGATGCCACTTTGCAGAGTCTGCACTTCATTGACGGATCCCCAGTCCAATCCCTTATTGACCCATGAAGCAAGCTGAACTGGAGGGCCGGGTCAGAACACAGGTATAGCCGCCCACTTGGAGCTCCGCGGCTCGTTGACATAAAACCACCCCTGCTGCCACATGTCTGAAGATTTGGCGAAAGATCCTTCGGGCCAAACCGCGCCGGCCAGTTTGCCTATTATGACGGTGCCGCACTCTTCCAGCTCCTCCTCTGCCACCTGCGGCCTCACATCAAAGGTCTTGAGCCACAAACCGAAGTGTGGAGGAGTCCGGAGTAAGGCCTCACATGTGACGATAAATGTCGAGATGAGGAGGATAGAGTCTGGGGTCAGATCATGAAAATTTAGCCCATAGTAGAACATGAGCCCTTGGACAAAGGGGTTAAGCATGAACCCTAGCCCGTGAAGAAACTGAGACACAAATACAACCCTCTCGCCAGATCTGGGGGTCGGTATGACTTTCCCTTGTGCCGAAAGCCGATGAAAGATTTCCGAGGTCAGGTACCTCGCTACGCGAAGCTCCGCAATGTCCTCCTCTATGACAGAAGAAGCCACCCACCGGCCCTGATGGTTGGATCCGTACATGACTAAGGCTGCTGGTGATTGGAACCCGAGGGTTGGAACTTGGGGTGGAGGAAGGAGCAAGCGCAAGGAAGAAGAAGAGAGATGCTCTCTATATAAAGGCCCCGAATATTGGGCGTCTCCCCCAGGGTCTCTAAACTTACCTAGCACCAAGGAGTTGTACCCGGGGACGGTTAGGTTACCCACACCTGCATTAATGAAAATAAGGTGAATACAGGGACACGATCTCTGCCCTGGTGAGATGTGCCAGTAAAACTGCACCCCGAGACGTGGGGCGGCTCGCTAGCTGATGGTTGGAAATAGGAACCGGGCAAGCATGATATGATGTCATGGACAGTTAACAACAAGTTGGGCCTGTGAGTTATTATATTCTCTGCCATTATATACACAGGTCTGAATATACTTACTTCGTCCAAATACTATTCTGGAGTTCGGAAGGAGGGAACCCGCCTAGCAGTGCCGAAGACAAATCTCCGCGCCGGACTCCTCGCCATTGAAGCCAGGTTCATGGGCTACTGAGGGAGTCCTGGACTAAGGGGTCCTTGGGCATCTGGCCAGTTATCTATGGGTTGGACTGATTGGCTATGAAGACATGAAGACCGAAGGCTGCACCGTGTCCGGATTGGACTCTACTTGGTGTGGAAGGCAAGCTTGGCGACCGAAGATTCCTTCTTATGGAACCGACTCCATGTAAACCCTAGATCCCCCCGGTGTCTATATAAACCAAACGGGATAGTCCGGAAAGAACAACACATATACTCATTACCATATTCTTAGGCTAGACTTCTAGGGTTTAGCCATTACGATCTCGTGGTAGATCAACTCTTGTAACACTCATATTCATCAAGATCAATCAAGCAGGAAGTAGGGTATTACCTCCATAGAGAGGGCTCGAACCTGGGTAAACATCGTGTCCCCTGTCTCCTGTTACCATCGATCCTAGACACACAGTTCAGGACCCCCTACCCGAGATCCTCCAGTTTTCACACTGACAGCATGGCTCCACCAGCAGCCCTGTACGGCCCATCTTCACCAGCAAACACTCAAGACCCTCGCGAGGGGCCAAGCCTCACGAGGCGGACGACAAGACCTCCTCAGGGGCGGCCTCACCAGGCTGGCTCGCAAGAGGCAGAGACATCAATGCAAGGGACACCTCGTGAGGTTCCCTCAAGCCATGACGACTGGAGCTAGGCGGGCGCCAGTGCGTGCAGTGTCCTCGTTTCCTCTTTGGTGCTAAAGAGGCAAGCGCAGGCGAGGAGTCCCGAAGCATCGGGCAAAGATTTCCATATTGGTGCAACAAGACCAAGACCAGTAGGACAGCAGGACGGAGGTCGCCGTGGAGCCCACGACAACGTCCCCACCAGAGCCTTTGGCAGGCGAAGACTACTTTTGTCAGGATAACTTGTACTAGTTGTCTCCCTTTGAATTTGGCCATATTGTGGGATCCCTTACCGCTCAATATTTGGGAAGAGGAGCAGGGCCTCCATATATAGGACTAACCACCACCATAGAAGGGGATCAGCTCATCCAGATCATCCCCAACCACACAAGCTTACCGAGCACAAGGACACCTCTCCTCAGGAGGCTATTCTTCCCTTGTAACTGTTCAACCTTAGCCCAAGAGGCAATCCACCACACTACACTGGAGGAGGGTATTACACCACAATGGTGGCCCAAACCAGTATAAATCTTGTGTCACTCGTTCTTTGGGTTCGTCGAGCTAGGCCGTGAGATGGTGTCGAGTGCGAGCTAGAGAGGAGGAGAGATCTTTGTGCGCACCCTAGTGTTCGAACCTCAAGGGTTTGCCAGAACCCGAAATCCGACAATAGCTAGGTCAACTATAATTATTTTCACCATGCACCGATAGACTTACCTCACTAGTTATGTCTCTCCCTTTCTCGGACATATGACAGTTGATCTTCCTATGTAGTTACATATGCTTGCCACAACCATATCGTCTCCCCTCATAATCCTTGCATACCTCCCAACTCGTCTCCCACATGCATGTGCATAGACAGACAGACATACCCGCCCTGTCTTATTGATATTGCACTCGTACCCTCCGTGTGTCTAGCAGGCCTCTCCCGCCATTTGTGAGATCCCACTCCACCACCAACCCTCCGACACTCTACCTTTGTCTTTCTCCCAACCTTATTCCTCTGCTACACATATCCATGGATGTCGATGGATCTCCCTCTATACATAGCTAGGTCTCTCTCCTGCTCCACACATATACTAATCGATCTACATCTCTATAGTTAGGTCTCTGCCCCTCCCCCCCCCACTGGTAGTCGAACATTGTAGGTAGGTATACATGCCACAGAGAAAAACTGCACCTCGGCCCTCTCAAATTCCAGTAGGCCAGCCACCATGTATCTTAGACATGGGCAAGCAAAAATTCAATGGCACTCTTTATCGATCACGCAGCCACACACTTCATCCTTGTTTTTAATTCTATCTATATCTCACACCGATGATCCCTCCACTCTCTTCTCGTGGATCGCTCCCTCTATATATGATATATCCATGACTCTGTTTCTCACACATTGCATATGTTACATTTTTTTGTTTGAGATATCATTGACACATTGCCTCGGTTTCGCACAAACCATCTCTCTCACACCCACCCACCCACGTACATACTTGCACCTAAAGAAGAGGTGCACACAGGACGCACATACTCATGGCTCGTTCTCGGCCACACCCGCGCGGGTACACGGTGGAGTTCGTTTTTGTATGAAAAGGTAGCCCACGTGATAATTTGATGCGTGTAGCAGTTGTTTACTCGAAGGAGGGTCGGGTACCACGCCTAGACGGAACAAAGTACGACTTGATGCATTTGTATTAAATAAAGTTATATATTCCTCCTCAATGGCGCGTAGTACAGAATATAAAATGATGGCCGTGGGGAAAATGGAAAAATCCGCTCCACCATATACAACGGAGCCTGCCTGCCGGGGTTTATCTCTTGTCACACCATCTCACACAAGGCGGTGGTGGCCTCTCTCTCTCACCGTTGGTCAGTGATCTGGCCGCATCCCGTCCACCGGCGGAAAGGGAGGATGTGCATCGTTTCTCCGTTCAACGGCGTTGAGGCAGAACGTCCCGATCTATGGTACCGGCCATTCTCTCTGACCAAGCTTCGGCGCGGTAGGGCCTTCGCCACTTGCTCGCTGCCACAGTATGGGCAGATCCCGGCCGCCGGCGCCCTCCTAGTAACATCCCGACGACCCTCAGGTACAGCTTCCTCTGGCCTTGCTCCACTACCCATCTTCCCACGTTGCTGCATGTGGATCTTCTTTAGTTGTTTGCTTAAAACGTATCTCGACCAACGTACTTTCCATCTTGCAATCTCATCCTCAAACCATTTTTCATAAACCACCATGCTGCTATCTTTCCCTTATTACATGGAATATGCTTCTTTTTTGTCGGCATATGTGTCTTCAACTCGTGTTATTCACCAGTAATTGTTTCCTTTCTACCTCTTTTTTGCAAACAGGGCTAGCCATTTCACCTCGTTGCTATTGCGACCTTTTGGTGAACTACACAAATCACTTTTTTTCTTAAGAGTGTTTTGTGCAGTTCTGCCAAAACGTCACACGGGCAACATTTTTACATTTCTGTGGGATTGCAGAAAGGGAGATTGGTTTTGCTATCCTCCTCATCCAACTCCTGCCTAATCTTCTCCAACAAGTAGTTAGTCCTAAAGAGAGATCGCAGAGGTGATCGGCTTCTATTTGTGTGTGTTATGTTTCATCATCTAGTTCCACTATTATTGTAATCACACTGACGGGATATCTTTGCAAACAGGGATGGTTAGCTCGATTTTAGTGGAGCTACACAAAATGATCGGATTGTGGTGTCCTCCGTACACCCCCTTTTTGGCTACAGCGCTGGGTGAAACTAGCTGCCAAGCAATGAACACTGTGCCCAGGAAATGGATCCATGCCTACGAACAGCATCGATCAATTATATATTTTTCTTTATTTGTACACCTTCTCACAACTTTGCATTCAGTTGTGATGTGAATATTGGCGCTGATCTACAAACCATTGAGATGCATTAGCAGCCATGGTAGTTTCATTTGTATTTGATGGAATGTTGTAACGAGATAATCTTGAGGCAAGAGGACACATGAATCCTAAGTTGAAACCTTTTTTCCTGCGGGAACCAAAGTTGAAACCTTCATATCATCACAGTACAATTTCATTAAAATTGTGCGTACATATAAACAAATCTTGAAGGATCGATAGCAATGCCAGAAACAATTCAACTTCGTTTCACCGGCATGTGGGACATCCTTCATCCGGCTCCACCTGCCGTGCAGCAATATTGAGTGCACAACTATAGGGAAAGATTCACCCTGGTCGTTGCGCCGCATTAGTAATGACTAGTGAGAAGTCAAATCACAGAGCCCCACCTTCGCCACAGTAAGTTGCTCAAACGAAGCAACCATCATTTCTCTGTTCCTTGAATCCGTTAGTACTCCCATATTCCCAGAGTAATAAGTTTCTCAGGCGAAGCAACCATCACTTCACCTTTCCCATAGTAAGTACCTCCTTGGGCCCACTGAAAAATCACTTTTCTCTCTCCATCAAGTGCATTTATTGTCAATCTAACCCTGTCACCGAAACACCTCTTTCGCTACAGTCAGTTCAGGGTTCGTCATGAGTTAGTCTAACCTCTATCTAAGTTAGAGTATACAAACAGGAGCAGTATAGGACATGCAAGTTACTCAAAGCATACAGTCAAATTCATACGTGGAAGGATCTTTTTTCTTTTTGAAAATGGAACATGAAAGAATCTTTGAATGATATAGTTTTCAAATTATATAAAATATCATCAATAGTCAAAGGCATCCTCGAAGAATACATTAGGCCCTACTACCTTCGTCTAGGTGTATAAGTCACCTTACGAAAATCAAATAATCCCAAAATACATAGGCGCGGTGCATTAGCTCCCACCTCGTTTCTTGTTTCTTGACATATCCACCAATAAGAGATGTGGGGCGTGCATGTTTTCAATGACTTAGACTGCCAAACACGACATGCAATGGTTAGTTCATTGCATGCAATGCTATTAATTAGCAAATAAATATTATTTTCTCTCGTTTTCCCCTCTTCCTTGGTCACGATGCACAATCTAAGATGACTTATTCACTAGACGGAGGGAGTATATAAAATCTTACCAATAGTCAAAACCAAGTGTTACTACTACACCAAACAAGTTCAAAACGAGAAACTGGACCCACTCACGGCACGACACGCCTGTCTCGTTTGGTCCGTCGGTCAAAGCGCTTCCTCTTCTTGGCATAACAATAGAGTACAGTAATTTTTTAGAATGCTCTTGGCATGTCGCTAACATGTGATGAGTTAACCGACCTCAATAGACGGCAAAAACGCCAGCCCGCCGCACTTTGAGAGAGACGAGGAGCGAGAAGCGATACGGGCTGGTGGATTACTAGAGCTAGGTGTCGCACGGAGGCCAAGAAATATGGTGATAGCGTGGGTTGGCCACGTACAGTATGATGTAACTACACTGGGCTGCCGTGTTTCGTACTCTTTCCGGTCTACTGTGGAGATGATTGGTTGATTTTATATCGCTAAATAATATAAAATACTATGAGTGCAGACGCTCCACCACGAGGTTCCTTGCTCCTTCTCGGTCGTCGGAATCTATGTTCTTCCACTCCTTTTTTGACATGAGCTTTGTTCATCCTTTTGCCAACACGCGGGACATCTAGCATCAAGGTGCACGTGTCATGCAAGAAAATGGAGATAAGCAGTGCGTAAGTGAGTCGTGCACTATGATGGCACCTAGTACTACGTAATATTTTTCCTCCTCGTTGGCACGTGAATACTGCACGTACTCAATGACGGAGCACGGGATGGTAGCCATGGACTGATGGACATGGTCGGCCCTTTTTGGAGAGAGTACTGAATACGTATTAAATTTGATGTGTCCCGTCAACTCGTAGAATGACGAGAAGCAGACACTGAATGACAGAGCATGGGATGGTATCCATGGACATGGTCAACCCTTTCTGGAGTCTAATGCACTACTTTTGATGTGCCCGGTCTACTCGCAAATGCGGAGAAGCTTTGCTTACTAGTACGTACACTATCGATTGTGGTACCATCATCATTGTTCGACTTTCAGAAGAGACGAGAGAACTTAATGTTTATTCGCTAATTAATAGCATTGCATGCAATGAACTAACCACTGCATGTCGTGTTTGCTAGTCTCAAGTCATTAAAAGCATGCACACCCACATCTCTTTGGTTGATATGTCAAGAAACAAGAAACGAGGTAGAAGTTAATGCATCGCGCCTAAGTATTTTGGGATTATTTAGTTTTCGTAAGACGACACTTAGACGGAGAGAGTATTATACTTGAAGGCTACAAGGTTGGCCATAGATGACGTGGCAGTGTCATGTAGCCATCAACTGGTTATACTATTAACCATGCTCTTATAATACTCCTATATTTAGGAACGAAGGGAGTAGTTGGCATGCATGATACTACCTATAATACTCCCATTACAACCAGCTTAGTAGAATTAAAATACCTAATCTAAATGGTTGCTGCCCGATCTATTTGTCCTCCTCCAGCAACCGGCAGAAGAAGAATCGAGCGAGACACCGGCTGTATTCGCCAGCATCGCCTCGGCGGTGGCCTTCATGGGATAAAATCGGCGGCAGCCTCCCGTGTTCTACTTTTCCTCGATGATGGCGGTGGGCGGGGACGTGCTGCCCGTCACCTCGTCCACATCTGCGTAGCCGCATCACCTCGTCAACATCTGCGGCGTCTTCTTTCTCTGCCTGCATGTCGTGGCTACGCGCGCGTCGATGGCGGATGGCGCAGTCACAGACATTGGAGGCGCTGTATGACACGGCGGCGTCGAGGGTAGCTACGATGCCCGTCCTGCCGTGCTCCCCGACAAGCCGGCGTGGAGCAAGCCGACACTCTTCCTCGAGCTGTATTGGAGAGGCCAGCTGCGGAACCACGTGCTGGCTTAGTGCGGCAACTACTCCGACGGGCTAGGCTAGGTAGGTTGAGAAGCGAGCCACCGGGCTCGGTGGGCCACCCAGACTGCTTTTATGCCGGAGAACTGCTCTTCCTGCTCGTCGGATGCCGCTGAAAGAGTGGACAAAATGGTGGAAGGAGGAGCTTGGCCGGCGTCCTGCTCCTGAACAAACGTGTGTGGCCGGAGTTGGTTTCTCGCATTCCACGCGGGTTTCTACATCTATATCTATATCTATACTACTATATAGTGTACCAATTTTAAGTAGGACTAAGAACATCAATCATAACCGTTGATCTTCTAAATCCAACGGCCAATATCAGTAGGATTCGCATGAACAATATACTGCTGCTACCTCACCTGTGTTTAGAACAATCAAGACGGAGGGATGTGATGGTTGCTTGCCCGTTTATTTTACTAGGCCACTTATTAGTGTTTGAGTTTTGTGATATGACGGCTTTACTGCCGTGAGACTCACCTGCAGTGCCGCCCTCTACACGAGTACTACATCGGTCGTGGTTTATTAGTCCCCCATTGAATTTGACTGAAGAAACTGACAAAATGTTAGTGCATGTCAACAAAAACAATATCGTTGGATTAGTATTTGAACATAGTTTTCAATGATATAATTTTAGGTGACATGCATCAGCATTTATCATACTATATATAATGTTAGTTCAATTTTTGGTTGTACTAATCTATAGTAAGGTGCCCGTGCTCTGCATGGAACAGTTATATTAAGACGTGCCTTGCACGTGTATACATACTAGTAAAAGTAGATTTTTGAATGCGGCAAGGAGGCGGGTACAGCTGGGAGTGGAGCGGGCGGCACCCTGGGCCGGCACACCGCTTAAAATGGCGGATGCAGTGAGATGTCGCGTCCGCCCTGACCCCCTTGACGGTGAACGTCACCTTGTGTCCAGATTTGAGATGCCACGTGTACCAGATGAACGACTCCAAGCTCGACCACCGTGATGCAAGAGGTGCGAGCCGAGGAATGCTATTGGAGACACCCTCCTCATCACCATCTAAATCCTAGAAGATCTCACCCACATCGTCATTAGGCATGCAGCCGCCTTCATAGACAACGTGTGCAGAAGGAGTAGAGGCGACTAGGGACGCACCACGTCGTGGGCACTCTGTACGTGCTCGTGTGCATGCAGCGTGCATGCTTTTCCATCGGTGCTAGCTCTAAGGCCGAGGCCAAGGTCGTCTTCGTCTCCGGCTAGTCGTTGAGCAACGACGACAAAGAGGTGCTGCAAGAGATGCATAGGCGCTGTTGTGTGCGAGCTTCGCCGTAGCACGACGAACCGGATGTCACCGTAGATGGCGCACGCCTCCATGCAGCCGAGTGTGTGTGCATGCATGTGTTATTCACGTGCATTATGCGGTCGAGTGTGTGTGCATGCATGTGTTGTGTACATGTGTTGTGTGCTCCATGCTGTGCGAGTTTGTGCATGAGTTGGATCGGCATGAGTTAGTGCGTTGGCGTGTGTACATGCGTAGCTGCATGCGTCCTGTACATGCGTGGCTTCTTGCGTGGTTATCAAAATAAACTAATAAAATATCTTTAACTTAGCATCCTGATGTATCATCTCTAGTGGTTAGTGAAGAGTTCATGTTCTTTTATTTGTTTATAGGCGGGCAGGCGGCAAAAAACAAGGGAAAACGCGCAAGGTTCCTTGCAGACGCTCCACCGCGAGGTTCCTTGCTCCTTCTCGGTCATCGGGAATCTATGTTCTTCCACTTTTTTTTACGTGAGCTTTGTTAATACTTTTGCCAACACGCGAGACATCTAGCATCAAGGTGCACGTGTCATGCAAAAAAAATTGGAGATAATCAGATAAGCAGTGCGCAAGTGAGTCGTGCACTTCGATGGCACCTACTCCTATACGCAATATTTTTTCTCCTCGGTGGCACGTGAATAGTGCGTGTACTCAATGATGGAGCACGGGATGGTAGCCATGACATGGTCAACCCTTTTTGGAGAGAGTACGTACTAAATAACTTTGATGTGTCCCGTCAACTCGCAGAACGACGAGAAGCTTGCTTACTACGCCTTCTCCCTCGCCAACGCGTGCGCGGTGGCTCTTAGCATGAGGAGAAACTTTTGCTTACAAGCGGTGGACGTGCAGCAGTTCATTTGGTGTCAGATTGCCAGAAGTACTACTGTAGTACAACCATTATTGTTTGACTTCTGGAAGAGGTGAAGAGCCAAGCGCAAGGCTAGCCATAGTGGGAGTAACACAAGTAGGAGTACCTCCTTCTTTTATTCTAGAAACAACCACACGCGAATATTAGACGGTAGCAGCACATCAACTGAATCAAAAATCGAAACCTTCCTGCCCGGCACCAGCTGAGCCCGCCGCTCCACATTGATGGCAAGTTAGGGCGACGCGACCTCTCACTACTTCCGCCGTTGAAGCGGCGCACCGATAGAGGGCACCGCTCGCTGCACGCCCGACATTTCAGACTACACATACTTTGTGAGACAAAAGGTGGGGCCATTATTAATGATATAGTATTATACTAAAGGGACTAACTATTGTAAGCAGGCTTCGTATTAGTAGGTTGGTTCTAGATGATGTGTCAACTTCATATAGCCGGATGTTGGCTATACTATTAACCATGCTCTAAGTGTGGTGTGAGTCGGAAAATTTACTAAGTCATTAATTAATAATTAACGAATGCCTTAATTACTCAGCCGTTTCTGATTCTTTTGGATAGTGGGGCTATTATTGACTTGGACGTGGGGTTTGGGCCAAATGCCTACTATTACACTACTTGGTCTTACTCGCACGACCGACCTGATAGGCTCTACCCTAGCCGCCGTTGTATCATATGGTTTCGCACCATTCTAGATCTTAGTGTCGTCACGCAATTCTTCTCCATTCCTCCTACCGGCGTGCACCGCGAAAGGGACAACAGTCCTCTGAACCCCGCCTTTCGTGATCCTGTACGGGAGAGGGGCGATTAGGTTTTTGGGGAGCACACTCCTATCAGTGCTGCCAGCGATGACTTCCTCAACGACAGCCTTCTTCCTCGACCTCGGTAACCTCTTCATCAACGACATGAGTGACAACATCAACCACAGCGGTTCTGCTCCCGATGTACACTATGTGATTCCGCCCTCCTGGTTTAGTCCGCATCATTATTTTGATCTTTGCAATTGTTGTTATGATCTATTTACTGTTGATTCGGATCACATCTCATAGTAAATTGCTCATATATTCAACAATCCAATCCAAAAACCTGATTATAGGCAATTTACTCCGAGTGGTTTTGCTACGCTTTTGAAGCCGCCTACTTTTAAGGGGGTGCAATATAAAAGGTGGCGCACAAGAGCAATATATTGGTTTTAGATCATGTACTGCTATGACGCCACTACGGGTAAGCCTGAGGGCGATCTTAATCCTACAAAACAGGAAGCTTTTGAGAACATGGATACCCTCTTCAAAGCCTCCCTACTGAGTGTTCTTGATGATTCCATTGTGGATTCATATATGTCATTTGATAGCGGCAAAGACATGCGGGCTGCACTCGAGGCCACGTTTGGGGCCTCGGGCGCTGGCAACGAGTTGTACGTCATGGAGCAATTCTATGACTACAAGATGACTGATGAGCGCTCTGTTGTTCAGCAGACTCATGAGATACAATCACTCGCTAAGGAAGTTGAGTACTTCAAGTGTGTGTTGCCAGACAAATTTGTTGCTGGGACCATCATTGCCAAGCTTCCACCTTCGTAGAACAATTTCGCTACTTCTCTGAAAAACAAGAGACATGAGTTTTCCATTTCGGATCTCATTAGCACTCTTCATTTTGAAGAGAAGGCAAGAGCAAAAGACACACGTGCTTGGGTCGCTGAGGGAGGTTCTAGTGCCCACATGGTACACGAGAAGAACTTCCAGCCCAACCAACCCCAAAACAACAAGAACAAATCTCAGGGGAAAGGCAGGTTTGATGCAAAGAACAAGCCGTCACATTCTACCAACTTCAAGAAGAATTCTCACAATGGGAAGGGATACAAACCTCAATTTTGGTAGCACCGCACAAAACTTATATGGCTGCATCTACCTGCTGTCAGCTAACCTCATGGAGCTCTAGGTATTCCTACATTTGTAACTAGGTACAATCACCACCGCAAGATGAAATAAGCTTATTCGTACGTTGACTTGCTGATTGCAGTGCGGAACGAGCCTGTCATGTGTGGAGTAGCAAACAAGCAGTGCAGCTGAAGGTGGAAATCAACCAAGGACATATGAAATTATATATAATCTTCCTCAGGCAGGTCAGTATCCCCTTCGTCCAGATGATCATGTTTTGTCATGCCGAGCTATTGATATGTGCTACTATTTTGCAACATCATTTAAGTATAGCAATTGTTTTCCTATCTTTTCAGATTCGGGAGAATGAAGATGATTTCAGGGGAACTGCACAATATGGACTCATGTTGAGTCATCTCTATTGCCTCATGTGTTTGCTACAAATGTGTCAGCATCAATTGCAAGATGAGGCAGCTAGCTAGCTGTGAAGTTGACAACATGCTCAAATTGCTTGCAACATTGAGAAGAAACAAGCATGCCCAGGAAATTAATGCGTGCGCAGGGAGGCCCTTTGCTCAGAGAAGCATCGACCGATTTTATTTATTTCCACACCTTCTCACAGCTTTGTATTGGTTATAGTATGGTGAATCATTGAGATGCATAAACATGCTGAACTTTTGTTCTTCTGAATGTTAGTATGCATACCGTATCTTCTGAAGCTTAGTTTAATGTAAATGTTGACTAGCCTGTGAACCTTCACAATCTAGTAAGTATATTGTAGGCATGTTATTTGACACCTCACTTTGCCACGCTACGCGACCAGTGTGAGTGTCTGCATCCAGTACCGCATCCTCTAATTTGGTGGATGCCAAGTTGAAAAAGGTTACCGATGAGTAGCCATAAGCAGGATGCGTCTCTTTTTTTCTTTCGAATGGGCAATAAGCTGGAGAGTGTCTCGAGCTGCCTCTAGCACAAGGCCCTACAGTACGAAACACGGGCAGCCGACTGGGCCGATACAAAAGCCTATCCATCTTAAAGACCATTTGTTTTTGTTTTTTGTGAGGAGAAGCCCATATTTCTTGAAGAGGGGGCTGAGGGAGTCATGGATTAGGGGGTGTTCGGGTAGCCGGACTATACCTTCAGCCGGACTCTAGGACTATGAAGATACAAGATTGAAGACTTCGTCCCGTGTCCGGATGGGACTTTCCTTGGCGTGGAAGGCAAGCTTGGCGATGCGGATATTCAAGATCTCCTACCATTGTAACCGACTTTGTGTAACCCTAACCCTCTCCGGTGTCTATATAAACTGGAGGGTTTTAGTCCGTAGGACAACTTCATCATACAACAATCATACCATAGGCTAGCTTCTAGGGTTTAGCCTCCTTGATCTCGTGGTAGATCTACTCTTGTACTACCAATATCATCAATATTAATCAAGAAGGATGTAGGGTTTTACCTCCATCAAGAGGGCCCGAACCTGGGTAAAACATCGTGTTCCTTGCCTCCTGTTACCATCCGGCCTAGACGCACAGTTTGGGACCCCCTACCCGAGATCCGCCGGTTTTGACACCGACATTAGTGCTTTCATTGAGAGTTCCTCTGTGTCGTCGCTTTTACGCCCGATGGCTCCTTCGATCATCAACAATGATGCGGTCCAGGGTGAGACTTTTCTCCCCGGACAGATCTTCGTCTTCGGCAGCTTCGCACTGCGGGCCAATTCGCTTGGCCACCTTGAGCAGATCGAAAGCTACGCCCCTGGCCATCCGGTCAGGTTTGGAAGCCTAAACTACACGGCTGACATCCGCGGGGACTTGATCTTCGACGGATTCGAGCCACAGCCAAGCGCGCCGCACTGTCTCGATGGGCATGATATAGCTCTGCCGTCGAACAGCGCCTTGGAGGCCGCACACGCATCGGTTCCGACCATTGATTCGGAGCCTACTGCGCCGATCGAGGATCAGCGGTTGGACGCTGCCTCAGGGGCTGCGATCTCAAAGGCGATCGAGCGGAACTCCAGCCCCGCACTCTACATGGCCCGTGACTTCGAGGAGCCGGATTCCTCTCCGAACTCCGAGCCCCCCGCGCCCCTGCCGATCGAATCCGATGGGGCGTCGATAATGGAGTTCACTGTCGTGGACATCTTTCAGCACTCGCCCTTCGGCGACATCCTGAATTCTCTAAAGTCTCTCTCTTTATCAGGAGAGCCCTGGCTGGACTACGGTCAGCAAGGTTGGGATACGGACGATGAGGAAATTCAAAACCCACCCACCACCCACTTCGTAGCCACTATCGACAACTTAACCGACATGCTTGACTTCGACTCCGAAGACATCGACGGCATGGACGACGATGCAGGAGACGAACAAGAACCAGCACCTGTAGGGCGCTGGAAGGCCACCTCATCATATGACATATATATGGTGGACACTCCAAAGGATGGAGATGGCAATGGAACAGCAGGGGACGATACCTCTAAGAAACAGCCCAAGCGCCGGCGTCAGCGGCGCCGCTCTAAATCCCGCCAAAGCAAAAATGGTGATTCCGGCACGGGAGATAATACTACTCCGGATAGCGCCGAAGAACACCCCCTCCAGCAAGATTCAGCACAGGACGACAGAGAAGCCAGCCCTCACAAGAGGGCGGCGGACCAAGAGGTTGAGGACGATAATTATACGCCTCCCTCCGAAGACGAGGCAAGCCTCGACGACGACGAGTTCGTCGTGCCAGAGGATCTCGCCGAACAAGAGCGTTTTAAACACAGGCTTATGGACACGGCAAGCAGCCTCAAGAAAAAGCAGCACCAACTGTACAGGCTCGGTCACACTGGAAGTGGTCTTCGGATCTCCGGATAACTTCCGAAGCGAGGAGTTAATCTTCGACATAGTCCTGTTCCGTAGTGGCTATCACGCACTGCTCGGGCGAACCGCATTCGCAAAATTCAACGCGGTACCGCACTATGCATACCTCAAGCTCAAGATGCCAGGCCCTAGAGGAGTAATCACGGTCAATGGGAACACTGAACGCTCCCTCCGAACGGAGGAGCATACGGCAGCGCTCGCAGCAGAAGTACAAAGCAGCCTCTCTAGGCAGTTCTCCAGTTTGGCCTTCAAAAAGCCGGACACTGTCAAGCGCGCCTGGAGTACCCTACAACAAGACCGCCTGGCACATTCTGAGCTAGCGTAGCAATGCGGCCCCAACCCTAGCCCTCGCGATATAGCGAAACCAGTGCTTCGCGTACATAACTACGCTCTTGAAATACCATGGGCACAGGGGAAGGGGCACTATCACGGCACGCCCGAAATACGGCTTAAACCGCACCAGGGGCTGCCGGATTCCTTTTTTTCCTTTTTTTCTCTTACTCTCAGGACTCCATACTTCGGATGACCCGTTCGGCAATTCAACTACCGCACAAATGATGCAAGATCCAGTAAAGCAGACAAGCCACGCCGCATTATGGAAGTCCCAGGTGGTCTCTATTGCGAGCAGTATACCTGTTTTTTAATACAATTCCGCGGCCTGCCCCTGGCCAGGACATGTTAAATAGTCCAATTTCTTTTGCTTATCACACTATTTGTATCGTTCCGCTTTCATAGCAGCCTTTCTATAAACAATGCATAGCTTTTTGTGTATTTTTTGCATTATCCTCTTTTTTATATATATGTTTATTAATAACATGTTGCATCCGTACACTGTGGTACGGCAAAAATACGCCAGGGGCTTCAGTACCCATCAATATGGCGTGAGAAGTCCGTACACTTTCACAAGTGCGGCACCCCGAACTTATAGCACTATATGCATCGGCTCCGAATCATGATTTGGGTCAATAGTTGGGTTTGCCCGGCTCCTACGTTTTGGTGCCTTACGTTCCGCTATATCGGCTAAGGTAGCACTAGGAGAACTACTGTGATTGTGCCCCAGTTGAGCTGGGTTGAGCACCTCAGTACAGAAAGCTAAAACTGACTGTCATGATGAGGCGAGAGACCGGTCGCTGTTCGAGAGGTTTTTCGAGTCCTTAAAGACTTATGCCGCTTCGAGCGAGGAACCGGCTTTGTCCGGCCAAGGCGTGGATAGCGCCCCGAACTCGATCTTCCGAATACTAGGGGCTTCGCCGAAATTTAAAATTATAGATTTCTATGGCTAAGTGAGAGTGTTCAAGCATTATAGTCCGATTGCCTTGTTCATTGTGATGAGCGCCTCCCTCGACGGACCCAATCATGGGAAAAAGAGCGCTCAGGTTTATCCCGAACACCCCAGCACTAGAGGCATGGGGGCAGAAGCCGACGACTGGCCATCTCTCAATTTTTTGATAAACGACCGCACAGAAAGTAATATTTTAAATTCAACAAGCATTGCTTAGCGCATATGAACAAGTTTACAGCGCACAGGATAACACGAGCGAGTTCATTCAAAAATTACATCCTTGGTACATTCATCCGCCATAAGGTGGGCACCAGCCAGAACATCCTTGTAATAGTTCTCGGGCTTGCGATGCTCCTTCCCCGGCGGCGGCCCGTCCCTCACAAGCTTCTCACCGTCCAGCTTACCCCAGTGCACCTTTGCACGGGCAAGGGCCCTACGGGCACCTTCGATGCAGAAGGAGCGCTTGATGACCTCGAGCCTTGGACAAGCCTCCACCAGCCGCCGCACCAGTCCGAAGTAGCTCCCAGGTAAGGCCTCTCCAAGCCACAGCCGAACTATGAAGCCCTTCAGGGCTTGTTCGGCCGCCTTGTGGAGCTCGACCAGCTGCTTCAGCTGGTCGCTCAAGGGCATAGGGTGTCCGGCCTCAGCATACTGAGACCAGAACACCTTCTCCGTCGAGCTGCCTTCCTCGGCTCGGTAGAATGCGGCGGCATCGGATACGCTGCGGGGAAGATCTGCGAATGCCCCTGGAGAGCTCCGGATTCGGGTAAGTAACAAGTAGTTTACTTTTATATGTCTGCTTTGCATAGAGAATGCCTTACCCGCAGCTATCTTTTCCACCGCATCCAATTCCTGGAGGGCCTACTGGGCTTCGGCCTTGGCAGATTTGGCAGTTCTAAGGGCCGCAGCAAGCTCGGACGCTCGCATCTTCGAGTCGAGCTCCAAACTCTCATGTTTTTTCATGAGAGCCTGAAGCTCTTGCTGCACCTCGCCGACCTGCGACTCAAATTTCTCCCGCTCGGTGCGCTCCGTGGCCGCTTTCTTCTCGGCCTCGGACAGCGCCTGCTTGAGGATCACCACCTCAGTTGTGGCCCCTATAATAAGCAGTGTACTCCTGTCATTTTTTGCAATTGCGTCTTCTTATAGGCATTTTTTCTATAAGGTATCTCTTACCTTCTTTCTCCTCCAGCTGCCGTTTGGCAAGGCTGAGCTCTTGCTCGGTCCGCTCGAGGCCCTGCTTCAGGGCACCCACCTCCGCAGTCAGTGCGGCGGTGGCCAGCAGCAAAGCCTGCATACATATATTGACTCCTTTTTAGTTAGACTCCTGCGATATTTAATAGATCCTCTATTCGGCTTTTCTTTCCAAACACCAAACAGAGCATCAGGGGCTACTGTCTATGCGGTAATATTTTTACATATTTTTTACTTACCTCGAAGCCTATTAGAAGGCTAGCACAAGCTCAATCAATCCGCTTTTGGCGGACCGAACCTTCTGGTCCACCGTACTCATGATGGTACGGTGCTCCTCGTTGATGGAGGCGCCCTTAAGCACCTCCAGCAGATTGTCCGGCGCCTCCGGTTGGACGGAGGATGCCGACTCAATAGGCTTGCTCCTCTTGGCAGGAGTTCGCCTGCCGCGGTCCGGAATCGTTGATGATTCCGGCATGGTGTCCGGCTTAAAGCCGGACTTGGAGCCCTGGGGGGTCTGGTCCCCTTTACTCCTGGAGTCCGGGAGGTCGCCTCGCGGTTCCTCCTGGACCACCTCCTCTTGCCCCAGAGCTTGTCGCGACGCCACTTCAGTGTCATCCACGGCACAGGGGGAGGCAGCGGGCGGAACTGAATTCACGTCCGATGAATCCAGGGAGCCGCTCGACGACTCGTCGAGCCCGTCCTTGGGCGGGCTGCATGATTATATTCGACATTAGGGAAAGCTGTGCAACAAAAGGAATATCATGAGTTACTCTGGTATCCGAACACTTACGATTTCGCCGGACGCTTGGCCCTATCCGGCCACTCCTCTTCGTCCTCGTTGGCGTCAGGGGCGTAGTCCGGCGGAGGGGTTTTCCTCTTCTTGGACCCTTTGGCCTCCCCTACTGGGGCGGCCTTCCTCTTCTTTCCTCCCCCCGCTGGAGGGGGAGAGGTCTCTTCTTCCTCCTCCTCGTCTTCACGGGAGGAGTGCATCTCGGACTCGTCGGACGACGAGTCGGACACCACCATATGCCGGGAACTCTTTCGAGTCCCCGTGGCCTTCTTCTCCGGCACCACATAAGGTGCCGGAACCAGCAGCTTCACTAGGAGAGCAGGGGCTGGGTCTTCGGGCAAGGGAGCCGGACAGTTAATCAGTCCGGACTTCGCCTGCCAATCCTGTCAAAGGTGAGGGAGTTTAGATCCCGCATAGAGTCAAACTAGGAAGAAAACTTAACATCCTGTAAAAGATGAAAGTATTTTACCTCGCCAGCAGGGCGCTGCGAGCGGAATCCGCGGTCTTCGGAGGCGGATGTGGGAGCCTCGGCGCCTTTGGTTAGCCCCTTCCAGACATCTTCATACATCGTGTCGAAGAGCCTGCTCAGAGTTCGGTGTTGCGCCGGGTTGAACTCCCACAAATTGAAGTCCCGTTCTTGACACGGAAGGATCCGGCGGACGAGCATGACCTGGACTACGTTGACAAGCTTGAGCTGCTTGTTCACCAGGGACTGGATGCATTTTTGCAGTCCGGTCACCTCTTCTTCGTCGCCCCACGACAAGCCCGTCTCCTTCCAGGACGTGAGACGCGTAGGGGGTCCGGATCGGAATTCAGGGGCTGCGATCCACTTCGGATTGCGTGGCTCGGTGATGTAAAACCACCCTGACTGCCACCCCTTCAAGGTCTGCACAAAGGAGCCCTCGAGCCATAGGACGTTGGCTATTTTGCCCGCCATGGCACCTCCGCACTCGGCCTGGTTGCCGCGCACCACCTTTGGCTTGACGTTGAAGGTCTTGAGCCAGAGGCCGAAATGGGGGCGGATGCAGAGGAAAGCCTCGCACACGATGATAAACGCCGAGATATTGAGGATGAAGTTCGGGGCCGGATCGTGGAAATCTAGGCCATAGTAGAACATGAGCCCGCGGACAAATGGGTGGAGAGGAAAACCCAGTCCGCGGAGGAAGTGGGGAAGAAATACTACCCTCTCATGGGGCCTTGGGGTGGGGAGAAGTTGCCCCTCCTCAGGAAGCCGGTGCGCGATGTCTTTGGACAGGTATCCGGCCTTCCTTAGCTTTTTGACATGGCCCTCCATGACGGAGGAGACCATCCACTTGCCTCCTGCTCCGGAC
Source organism: Triticum aestivum (assembly GCF_018294505.1). Taxonomy (NCBI): domain Eukaryota; kingdom Viridiplantae; phylum Streptophyta; class Magnoliopsida; order Poales; family Poaceae; genus Triticum; species Triticum aestivum. The sequence continues at coordinate 266,609,794 of NC_057806.1, forward strand.
ATTGTTGGAGAAGGTTGAGGTAGGAAGTGTGGGCTTGGGCGCTGGAGCTCGGGTGCGCAGAAGACGGATAGGCAAAGGAGGAAGAAGGCATAGGTAAAAAGGTGGATCCTTATCCCCTTATATGGGCGGATGCGACTATGCGTCCCCACCAGCCTAGTAAAACTCGCTTGCCTCCCAAGCGCCATGATAAATGGCGTGGTTGGGTTACCCATGTCCGTATTGATGAGAATCCCGTAAATGGGGGACACGATCTCTACTTTGACAAGACGTGCCAAGGAAACCGCCTCGCAAAACACGCTGAGGTGGAAAAGTGAAAACGATTCGAATAAAGGCTTGAGCCGTAGTGTGATGTCACGCTGCGGAATACGTCAGCAGATTAGATTTGTGTTAATATTATTCTCTCTGTGGCAATACGTGGAAACTTATTTTGCAGAGCCGGACACTACTCTTGGTGTTTACAAACTTTTATGAAGAATTTGGAGGAGGAACCCGCCTTGCAATGCCGAAGACAATCTACGCGCCGGACTCGTCGTCATTGAAGCCTGGTTCAGGGGCTACTGAGGGAGTCCTGGATTAGGGGGTGTTCGGGTAGCCGGACTATACCTTCAGCCGGACTCTAGGACTATGAAGATACAAGATTGAAGACTTCGTCCCGTGTCCGGATGGGACTTTCCTTGGCGTGGAAGGCAAGCTTGGCGATGTGGATATTCAAGATCTCCTACCATTGTAACCGACTTTGTGTAACCCTAACCCTCTCCGGTGTCTATATAAACCGGAGGGTTTTAGTCCGTAGGACAACTTCATCATACAACAATCATACCATAGGCTAGCTTCTAGGGTTTAGCCTCCTTGATCTCGTGGTACATCTACTCTTGTACTACCAATATCATCAATATTAATCAAGCAGGACGTAGGGTTTTACCTCCATCAAGAGGGCCCGAACCCGGGTAAAACATCGTGTTCCTTGCCTCCTGTTACCATCCGGCCTAGACGCACAGTTCGGGACCCCCTACCCGAGATCCGCCGGTTTTGACACCGACAGGGGCGATCCCAGGAAAAAGCTCCTTCCTCCTCGCTTCCACTTATACTATAGCTCGCTGGACTCTCCCGCTTCCGTCGCTCCCCAATTCCCCCCGCTCCCCATCTTCCTCACTTGTCCAGAAAACCCCCGCTCACCTTCTTCCTCACTAGTACAGAAAATACCTGCTCCTCTTCTTCCACTCCTATAGAAAACCCCAGCCCTCCTTTTTCCCCACTCGCACTGCCACTAGGCTCGTCTCTGGCTACTCTGCTCAAACCCGTGAGCTCGGCGCGACGCCCACAAGGAAAATGGAGTCGCCTGGCCCCAGCGCCAAGAAGATGAGGCTCCCGCGAGCGGCGACGCTGGTTGTAGACCCCGCACCCGGCAACGCAGGGAGAAGCGGCGAGCCCTCCCCCCACCCGGATCTTAGGAACCGGTAGAATCTCCGGTGGACCGCATCAGCGATCTCTCAGATGTCATCCTTGAGGAGATCATCTCGCTTCTCCCCACCAAGGATTGATGTCGCACACAAGTCCTCTCAACTTCGTGGCGCCCTCTATGGCACACCGCGCCCCTCAATCTCGATTGTCGTCAGATATCTGTCCTTCCTGAATTTGATCTCCTCAGAGCCATCATCTCCTCTCACCAACAGGGCCCCATTCAACTCCTCTACATCCCGGCACGCTACTTGCTGTCCATACCCGGCACGATGGACGCTTGGCTGACATCTCGTGAATTCAAAAAATCCAGCAGTTTGAGTTCTACCATTACCACGAAAGTTTCATACCATGAACATACCAAGAATTCATGCCCAGACCACCGTTTTCCATCTCGCTGTTTTCCTCCTCTCTCCACACCGCCACCTTCGCCCAGTGCCATCTACCAGACGATCTGGTACAAATGCTTTGACTCCGACTGCTAAAAAACTTTCACTTGTGGTGGTTTATCCATCGGAGGCCTCACTGCACATCATCATCCACTCTAGTTGCCCTGCCCTAGAGCACTTGCTGATTGTTTTTGGGAATATAAATCCCTATCAGTTATCTCCAAATAAAGTCGCCTCACCTTAAAAGCATTGGAATTTTTTTAAAGGACAATAGCTCATCATCGAAGATGCCCCTTCACTTGAAAGGTTGCTCCTTGATAATTTTTATAAACCTTCACAAATAACTGTCATCTCTGTGCCCAAACTGGAGACCTTGGGTGTAATTCGTGATCTGTTTAATGATGACAAAGAGTTGGTGTTTGGCTCCTCACTTTTTCAGGTACCGTATATTATCATCTACACATTTGTAATCATAAGCTGCATTTTTCATTTGTGCGCAAAGTTTTATATCATCTTGGATTACACTTTGGATACTAATATTATGTTATATGCTCAATGAAGAGTTTCTCCATGGATAGCCTATCAATGCTGCTAGATTCTATCAAGATCTTATATATCGGAATGTATAGTTATGATCTGAACACAATTATTGGCTTGCTGCAATGCTTTCGGTCTCTGGAGAATTTATATATGGAGGTGATGATTTCATGCACATTGAAAGACTATATATATTGTATTAGAATTGACCGTTCAGCTCACTACAAAAAAATACACTTCCGTGATGATACGTGTTTGTCACAGTAGGTCGCGTTTTTTGTCATGCATGTACATCCATGACGATTTTATGACAGAATCAAGATAGTCATAACTGTGTTTTCATAGAAGTGTTCCATGACATTACCAAAATTATCATCACGGAAGTGTCCACTTCCATGACAATAAATCACGTGTCACAGAAGTGCTGTCGTCAAGGGTGACCGACACGTGGCATCCACCATAACGGAACGCCGTTAAGCTATCAGGTCCGGTTTTGGATCCGATAACCCGTTAACAGCCCGGACCAATGGGGATTTTCCACGTGTAAAATCATCATTTGCCGCAGGAAACACGTGTTGCCTCACCGTTGGGACAGGAGGCGCCTATGATAGGTCGACACGTGGCACGGCCCAACAGTGGCCCATTCCGGTGAAAAAGGTCGGCCCAGTAAAAATTAGCAGGCCGGCCCATATAAGGCCTACTTGTGTCAGGTCCATTTAATCCCACGGCCCATATGAGATGTGCCAATTTGGCCCGTCAACGGCCAATTAAAGATTTGACACCATTGCAGCCCATCGTCAGTTCGAGCCCGTTAACAGCCCGCTATATATTTGGGCTCAATATCGGCCCGATGAGATTTCGGCCTATTAATAGCCCATTTAATGGATGGGCCAATTTTCAGGATGTACATCTTTCAGCCTTTTAGCGACCCATTTAAATGTTGGGCTAATTTCCTGTCCGGTGTGTCTTTCAGCCTGTTGATGGCCCATAAATCTGATGGGCAATTTGTAGTCGGACCTGAGTTTCGGCCTTTTAGCGTCCCATTTAAGTGTTGGGCCAATTTCTGGCCCGGTGTCACTTTCAGCCTGTTGACGGCCCATAAATCAGTTGGGCCATTTGTAGTCGGACCTGCGTTTTGGCCTTTTAGCGACCCATTTAAGTGTTGGGCCAATTCCCGGCCATGTGTGCCTTTCGGCATGTTAACGGACCATAAATGAGTTGGGCCATTTGTAGTCGGACCTTAGTTTTGGCCTTTTAATGGCCCATGCCCTTCATGGTCCAATACCAGCCCGGTTTCTCTTTCGGCCTGCTAAAGGCCCACAACACAGTTGGGTCGTTTACAATACGACCTGACTTTTGGCCTCTTAGCGGCCCATGCTCTTCATGGTCCAGTACAAGCCCGTTGTCTCTTTCGGCCTGCTAAAGGCCTACAGTATAGTTGGGCCATATGTAGCCCAAACTTAGTAAGGGCATGTTAATGGCCCGTGAAATAAATTGGGGCCACCTGTTGCCCGCTTCGATGTCAGACTGTTAACGACTCGGGAGGTAAGAGGGCCGACCATTAACTTTCAGCCTAGTAACAGCCCATTAACTTAATGGGCCCACTAAAGTTCGTTCATGTCTTTAGGCCAAATTAGATAATTTGAGCCCATTACGACGAGCAATTATGCACAGGACCAAAACCGATCAAGCAAAGGTACGGCATACAGGGAATAATGTTGCACATCCAGCATATATTACAGGAAATTACATCCACTGGGCAATCAAAGATTGATGCCAGTGCAAATAAATGAGCAGAACCTAACCATCTACAATGTCACAATCTGCAACCTCAGTACGGATGACGCCCATAAGCATGTGGGCAAGTTCTTGCTGCTTTGCTACACTGTCTCTGAAAACATTGATCAGTTGTTGTGTTGCACGACTCTGCACCTCTGATTCATCCACCATTTCCATCATTGCTTCAGCCATTAATTGGTTCACAAACATACATTTATTCCGTTGCATTCGAGATAGAGGATACTGAACAGATTCAGATGGCGATTTTGGCAGGCTTGTATTGTTGATAGTGGAGAGTATCTCGACTACTACATCATAACATAAATTAGGACGGGAACCAAACAGATTAATCATGAGTTATTGCCATATTACCTAGCCTAGATTTACTGGAAAGAAACAATGGGGTTGCCTTGCTGTTTTCAGAGTTTGTCTTCTTATCTTCAGCAGCCTGCACAAAATTAACACACTAGCATTGCTATCATTGGCCAAGTCAGATAATAGGAAAGCAACATTGACACCACGGAGAGGGTTTTCGGGGGGTTCAAGGCTTTCGTGAAGGATGTTTGATGTTCTTAGGTGTCCCCCTAGATCTCCGTAATACTGAGAATTTGAGGGCTGCTGTTAATACCTTTGGACAGTTCCATCATTGGATTAGTGATGATCCATATCTCGTCCGATCTATTGTGTTTGCCTCCTTCCCTGAGGATATTCTGGTTCCCAGGGACGTGGTGTTCTCTGATTATGCTGCTTGGGGTGGTGCTAAGGTTTCTTGGACAGCGCCTTGTTATATTTTAGGAGCCAATTTTGCTGAGCAAATGCCACAAGACGAAGATCCCATGCCTCTTGACGGCAATCCTCACCCCATGCCTGGTCACTTAATCCATGAAGATAATATCTTCGCTCTTCCGCCTTACCCTTCTCTTGGGTGGAACGATGTGCCGCCTCCTCCGCCTCCCATGGATGATAGTCAGGGTGCTGGTTGGGGTTGGCACGCCAATCAGCAGGATGATCAGGTGGACCCAGTGCAAGTGGAGCTTGCTCCTGATCAGGAGTCTATGGTCATTAACCAGCAGGAGTTCTCGGGCTCTGTTAGCCAGTCAGTAGGGGAAGTTCAGGCTGATCCTATGTTACCAAATGTGGCGATTGTACAAGATCCAGCTGTGTTTGTGCAAGTTCCGGACGATTTTGGAGACAATGCTTCGGATGCTCAGCTTGATATTGTACCAGTGGAGCCAGTTCTTGGCCAGGGTGATCTTCAGATTGGTATTCAGCATGCTGTGGATGTGGATGAAAATGTCATTCAGATAGATGCGCCACCTGTTGATCCTGATGCCTTGGCTATTGTGCCGTTCCAGCCTTCAGATCTTATTGTTGGTAGAGTGCAGGTTGTTTATGGCCCACCATTACCTCCTGAAATAGCCTGGAGACGAACTTTTGATACTCTGTTGGGGCGCTGCACTCTTCAGGTTCCAAAACCGGTCATGCAGTCTCCTTTTGGGCAACTGGTCCTTTCCAAGAGATCGTGGTCTATGGCTTTTGAGAACATCCATTGGGTTTCTGACATTATCATTGATGATTCGTTCAGCATGGTTGCCCCTCTGTCTGCTTCCCCACCTCCTAGGGGAATTGCTCGTGATCTTTTTCCTGACAACCGGATGGAGTTGGAGCAGGACACAGGCCTGCAGTTTTCGTCTGCTTCTGATGGGCAGTTCTCCTTTTTTGCTCCTTCTCTAAAGAAGAAGAAGGCCCCCAAGCGCAGTTGTACTCCTGTTGTGGACTCTGAACTGCGTCGCTGCACCCGTAGTTCTGCAAAAAGAGATGGTTTCAAGCCAGTGTTTCAAGCCTTGCCTATGGTTGAACCTAAGAAAAAGAAGCCCCGCTCCAAGCCACTGACGGATGATGGTCCTGCTAGTCGCATGCCCTCGGTGCTACCTCCGACACCTATTCGTCATATTCAGCAAATTGGAGCGGATCTAGGGATCTCTGCTGATAAACTCTCTGTGGATGCGCTTATGGCGGATCCTTCTTCTGCCAAGGACAAGTCATCCCATGATTAGTCCGTGCTGTTCAACCGGGGTGTGGTCGACCCATAACTGGACTAGTTATCGTAGGATTTATTTCCATAATTTGTCTTCGGGACTTGTATGCTTTCGTTATCCTTGCAAACTTCATTTGTTTGGCGTTGCTGCATGTCTGAAATGCTCTATGTGCTGCCTGCTATGTGGGTATGCTGTTAAACTTGTAACCTCTATGCTCAATGGATATTCGGTCTACTAGAAGTTGGCGGGTTATGTGTTGGAATGTTCGGGGCTTAAATTCTGATGATCGTCAGCTTGCTGTTCGTAATAAAGTGGATGAAAGTCAGGCTTCTGTTATCTGTCTGCAAGAAACTAAAATGGAGTATATGGACTCCAGAACTATCAGGAAATTTTGCCCTTCTCATTTTGACTCTTTTGCTTATAGCCCTTCTATTGGGGCCTCGGGCGGAATTGTTGTGTTATGGAACTCCTCTATCCTTACAGGGAGATTGATTGAGGTCAAGCAGTTTGGCGTAATTGTGCACTTCACGTCCGAACATAACAATGAACAATGGACGCTTGTTACGGTCTATGGGCCATGTAGTGGCCAGGCAAGGGATGATTTTGTGGACTGGCTTTATAACCTTTCCATCCCTGACTCTGAAAATTGGCTTATTTTGGGAGACTTTAATTTTATTCGATCAACTGAGAACAGGAACTTGCCTGGTGGCGATGCTAATGATATCTTCATTTTTAATGAGATTATTGGCCATCTTGGCTTGCTTGAGTTGCCTATAAAAGGGAGATCCTTCACTTGGTCGAATATGCAGGATAGTCCTCTACTAGAGCAGCTTGATTGGTTTTTCACTTCCTCAAACTGGATCACTTGTTACCCCTCCACCCAGGTGTTGCCTCTGGCTAGGACTGCATCAGATCATGTGCCTTGTGTGGTAGCCATCAACACTTCCATCCCTAAATGTAACATTTTCCGCTTTGAAAATTATTGGGTGGAGCTGCAGGGTTTTATGGACTGTGTGTCTGCCTCATGGTCTTCTGCTTCTAGCAAAACCAACATCTCAGCCAAGATTGCTGGCAAATTTAAGTCCTTGAGGAGGGATCTTAAGAGTTGGCACATGAATGTTTCCAAAATGAAATTATTAATTGCTAAATGTAATAGGGTGGTTCTCATTTTGGATTGTTTGGAGGAATTGAGGCCACTTTATAGGCATGAGTTCAACTTTCGTACTCTGGTCAAGTTGCACTTGGAGCATCTGCTGCACCTTCAGTTTCTGTATTGGAAGAAGAGGTGCACTATAAGATCTATTAAAGTTGGTGAGGAGAACACTAAATTCTTTCATGCCATGGCTTCTGAAAGGTTTCGGCATAACTCCATTGCTTCTCTGCTTTGGATGATGGTACAGTTGTCTCTGATCATGAGCAAATGGCTGCTGCTCTTTGGCAAAATTTCAAGAACAGGATGGGTACTAGTCATGGTATTGACATGTGTTTTGATCTTTCTTCCATCATGCATAGAGTTCAGGGTCTTGACTCCCTCACTAAGACGTTCTCCAAGGAGGAGATGGATAATACTGTTAAAAGCATGCCCATTGATAAGTCTCCTGGGCCTGATGGCTTTAATGGGCTATTTTTTAAGAAGTGTTGGTCGATAATCAGTAACGATTTCTATGAGTTGGCTTCTGCTTTTCATGAGGGGTCTGTGAATCTGGAGAATATCAATTATTCTTATATCACCCTGGTCCCTAAGAAGAGATCCCCTGAGTCTGTTAATGATTTTAGGCCTATCTCTCTTTCTGGTATGGGGGTGAAGTTTCTTTCTAAGATGGCTGCTAACAGGCTGCAGCAAGATATCACAAGATGTTTGCATAAAAACCAATATGGTTTTATCAAATCCAGAACCATTCAAGACTGTGTTGCTTGGACTTTTGAATATTTGCACCAATGTCGTCAGTCAAAGAGACCCATTGTCATTCTAAAGCTGGATTTTGAGAAAGCTTTTGATTCCATTGAACATGAGGCCATTCTCCAAATTTTGAGGCACAAGGGTTTTAATGATAAGTGGATCTTCTGGGTTAAACAGTTTTTGGCTTCTGGAACTTCCTCTGTTCTGCTTAACGGAGTTCCTGGGAAACAATTTGCTTGTAAAAAAGGAGTTAGGCAGGGTGACCCTCTTTCTCCACTCATGTTTGCCATTGCTGCAGATCTATTGCAATCAGTGGTAAATGATATGCATCAGAAAGGACTGTTACAGCTCCCTATTCCATGCCATGATAAGGAATATCCAATTATACAGTATGCTGATGACACACTCATTATTATGCCTGCTGAGGAAGCTCAATTGCTCTCCTTGAAGAAAATGCTACTTCTCTTCTCTAAGTCCCCTGGACTGCATGTTAACTATCATAAGTCTTCCATTCTTCCTATCAATGTGGATTCTGTGGAGATTGCCAGACTTGCTGCTGTATTTGGTTGTGTGGTTGGCACCCTTCCTTTTACTTATCTTGGGCTTCCTGTGGGAATTACAAAACCTAAGATATTGGACTTAATGCCACTGGTGGATAGTATGGAAAGGAAGCTTTCTATTAGCTCTTCCTTCCTTGCTCATGGTGGGCGACTGCAGTACCTGATCTCTGCCCTTTCTTCTGTGCCAATTTTTTTCCTGTGTAGTCTGGATTTGCCTCCTGGCATTTTAAAGCAGCTTGAACGAATTCAGAGGCAATGTCTTTGGAGGAAGTATGGACAAGATTCTGGTCAGTCCTTGGCTGCTTGGGGTTTGGTTTGCAGACCAAAGAACAAAGGAGGCTTGGGTATTTTGAATCTAAAGCTGCAGAATGAGGCTCTGCTTCTTAAACATGCTAGTAAATTCTACAATAAAGTTGATGTGCCCTGGGTTCAGCTCATCTAGAACACTTACTATCATGATAGGGTTCCTCATGCTACCATCATTTGTGGCTCTTTCTGGTGGCGAGATATCTGCAAGTTAATGGATAAATTCAGGATGGTCAGTGCAGTACATGTTAATAAGGGGGACACTATCCTGTTTTGGTCTGATTCTTGGTCTTTGGGGGACACTAATACTCCTCTTGAGCAGAGGTTTGCTAGGCTTTTTTCATTTGCCATTGATCCCCTAATTTCTGCTGCTGAGGTTTTTGATTTGACTGAGCTCACCTCCTTATTCCATTTACCACTCTCTGATAGAGCCTTTGGAGAGTTACAGACTTTACAAAATCTGCTGCTGCTCTCAAACCATGACCCTCAGCTTAATGATACATGGGTGTGGAAGGAGGATGGCAAGGGATATTCTGCCAAGAAATACTATTCTTTCTTACATAAACACATTGTGCCCAACCCACTCTTATCCTGGGTGTGGGCTAGCTGCTGCACTATGAGAATTAAGTTCTTTGCTTGGATGCTGATTATGGATAGGCTGAACACTCAGGATATGCTAGAGAGAAGGCACTGGAATGTGTCTGATTCTAATTTATGTGTTCTATGTCCAACACAATCTAAAGAGGATAGAGATCATCTATTCTTTCATTGTAATTTCAGTTGTAGGGTCTGGAATTATCTTCAAATCAACTGGATGGCTGGAGATGATATGATTGCCATTGCTTATCATGCTAGACGAGACTTTGCTAAGCCTTTCTTCTCTGAAGTGGTTTTCCTAGCATGCTGGAACATCTGGAATGTCAGGAATGACAGGGTTTTTAGGAATATCCCACCATCTTTTCGTAGATGGAGGTCTTCTTTCATTTTAGACATTTCCCTCCTGGTTCATAGAATTAGGCCTAAGTTCAAGGAGGATTTGCTTAGATGGATTTCCTTTTTGCCTCCTTGAGGTGAGTTTCATGTTTTCTTTCTTTTTCTTTTTGGGTCTGTTAGACCTTGTAAATTGTGTACTTTTGTAACCTTTTCTCGTAGAGCAATAAAATTACTGTGGGGTCTATACCCTACAGTTTCAGGTCGAAAAAAATGAACGTTTGGGCAACTAACCTACACCAAATTAACACAATATGGCACAGCTATCATCAGCCAGGTAAGGTAATACGAAAGCAACATTGACACAATCAATGAATGGGCAACCAGAGAAGCACTACAATTCAGTAATGTGCGTGATATGAGATAGTACATTCATGCAGCTCAATATGCAAAACTACCAGGCAGTTTTCCTTACAAAAATCAACATTGGCGCCTTTAACATTTTGCTACAACTAATTTTAGATCAGATAAAGGTTAGATTCATGCCGATTAACAAAATACATGCTGATGTAAAAATATAGTGATATACAATAGGTACTTACATCAGCATTGGAGCACAGAGAATTCCCGCAAGATATTTTCCTCGAATATGATCCCAATGGAGGAAGTCTTGTATCGTTTAACCTTATTTTCTAAAAGAGAGATGGGTAAGAAACATGTAGAAAATATGATCAGAATGCTATAAAATTTCATGATGCAAGGATACGCACGGCTTCTTAGAATGGAGTTGACATTCTTTTGCTGGACTGGAGCAGACTAGTTCTTTGGTCACTGGAATCTGCTTATTATCAGTGGGAGTTGGGTTTCTCTGTGCTGGAGCAGTATCTATGAAAAATGCAGTTGGTTTATTATCTCCTGGTGTTTGGATCTTTTGCAAAGACCTGGTTTGTAACCCTTCAGATTCTAACATAGCCGTCTTCCCCTTGCATGCCTTATATAGAAGAATGGTGATTTAGTTATAAAACATGCTACAGCAGAGATGGAATGGGTACTGAAGAATAGAAAGGCATGACATATTGACATGTATTCCCTCCATCCGGAAATAAATGGATGGGTCTAGGCGTATTTTAGTTCTAGATACACCCGCTTTTATCCATTTCTGCGACATTTAATCCAGACAGAGGGAGTATGATGTAAGAGCTAGGGATACGATAGGACAACATAGTAAAAAACAATGAAAAACCCACTGCATAACCAAAGTATTCAAACCCACTGATATGAGATAGTACACTCATGCAGCTCAGGATGCAAAACTACGAGGCAGTTTTCCTTGCAAAAATCAACATTGTGGCCTTTAATCATAAATTTTGCTACAACTAAATTTAGATCAGATAAAGGTTGGATTCACGCCGATTAACAAAATACATGCTGATGTAAAAATATAGTGATATACAACAAGTACTTACATCTACATTGGAGCACAGAGAATTCCTGCAAGAATCTTTCCTCATAAACGATACCATTGCAGAAATTCTTCTATCTGTTAAGCTTATTTTCTAAAAGAGAGATGGGTAAGAAACATGTAGAAAATATGATTAGCATGCTATAAAATTTCATTATGCAAGGATACGCACATGCTTCTTAGAATTGAGTTGACATATTTTTGCTGGACTGGAGCGGACTAGTTCTTTGGCCACTGGAATCCGCTTATTATCAGTAGGAGTTGGGTTTCTCTGTGCTGGAGCAGTATCTGTAAAAACTGGAGTTGGTTTATTATCTCCTGGCGTTTGGATCTTTTGCAAAGGCCTTGTTTGTAACCCTTCAGATTCTAACATAGTCGTCTTCCCCTTGCATGCCTTGTATAGAAGAATGGTGCTTTAATTATAAAACATGCGACAGCAGAGAGATGGAATAGGTACCGAAGAATAGAAAGGCATGACATATTGACATGTATTCCCTCCATCCGGAAAAAAATGGATGGGTCTAGGCGTATTTCAGTTCTAGATACATCCTTTTTTATCCATTTCCGCAACATGTAATCCGGACGGAGGGAGTATGGTGTAAGAGCTAGGGATAGGACAGGACAACACAGCAAAAAAACACTAGTTGAATGTAAAACTGTATGCTAGCGGAATATGTACAGAAATAACTAAGGCAACATGCACGTGTATGATTGGGAAAATAAGATGGCATTGCAACAGAGCACTAGAACAACACTTCAATGTAAAAAAACATGGTATGGTAGACAGATGAAGTGCATACTGATGAATAACAATGCATAAGATATTCAGAAGCATGATGTCCAAATTAAGCAGATGGCATTGCGATAGAGTAGAATGACAGTACTTGAATTTGAAAACATGTTATCATCAATGGAATAGGTACTGAAAAACAGGAAGGCGTGACATATTTACATGCATGATCAGCATGCTAAGCACATGGCATTGCAATAGAGTAGATACACTCCAAGACATTATATGCATGTTGTACCCATATCACAGGCCAAGTTAGAGCAAGGACCTTGTGGAGTGAAGAGGATTCATCATCTTTCTGCAAGTCTTCTGAAGAACTGCCTTTACATGTTCCATCATATTGGGTATCATTGACATCAAGTTTATTGGCCTTTACATTGCTCCATGAGGTTCTTGTGGATATATGAGTGTGTGCAATTATATCTGACATGCATGGAAGACAACAAGTAGTTATATTTATGTAATGAGTGCATGTAGGAGACGACATAAATAGTAGGGCTGGGGTTAACTAGCAGCAACAGGTCTCATAAACTAAAGGGAGAACACAGATGAAAGCTATAGAATATGTATCGTTTGTACTCGAGATTAACTAGATGGCACATAAAAGTATTAAAGAACAACATAGGTAATACTAGAAGTGGTATAATACAATAATCACCAGCCTGTGGGATAGCATTGGCTGATGGATGATAACTATGGAACAATGTTACCTAAAGAACAAGTATCTTAGCTGAACTATGGAACAACATTAACTCCTGAGCAAGACCCGTAAGAGATTAGCATGAATATACAGTGAAATGTGATGATCTATTTTCCATGCTTAGATGAATAACAAAGCCATAAATGTTGCACACAAGTAAGATGAGGGTACAACCTATCTGGCTGCCATCCATAGGAGTGAGCATCATGTGCTGACTTGTCGATGGCCCTGCAGTTGTTGTGGCTGTCCATGTCGGGCACGCGCATTCGATGTAGGGAACTGTTGAGTGGGTACTATAGCTCCCTTCTGGTGTATGCTTCCCTTGTTGGAGCAGCTGCGGTGAGTCAGAAGACGGTGTGTCTGAAGATGTACATAACGCATAATGTTAAGAACGACATATCTCTTTGATCTGAAGAAATACACTAAGAGATCAATAGCAAGGTACGAGAGTGGTCACACGTCTGTTGACTGAAGACTAAATTGGGGTCACACGATTTTATTTTATTTTGGTACTGTCCGATCTACGCCGGATGGCTGGCCATCTTGTGCCTCCCGGCTGACACTGTTCGGAACCTTCCCCGAAGAGCCATTGACCAACGGCAGAGCAGCCTGCCTCCGCCGTCCGTCGCCCCGCCAAAACCCCACTCCCCGCCCCACCGCACTGCCGTGGTTGCGCCGCCCCCGGGCCAATCCACAAAGACTCCCCGTCATCCAGATCCGGCGGTGGCAGTACGTTCAACCCATGCAACTCTAAAAGATAGCCATCTAAACGCTGCTTCCGCGGCGAACTTGCGGCCCTGCACCCTTATGTTAGACACCAGCCAACCAGTATCCTAGGAGCTCCGCCGCCTCGAGGGGTGCTGCTTCCCATTGGGAATCGATTGGACCAGAATAAAAATTCAGACAACTGATGCCTAAATAAAGTGATTTGAGATGAGGGTGCGACCTATCTGGCGGCATGGTGAAGTAGGCAGGTCCAGCTGCCGAGTCGGTGAGGCCGGTGCGGTTGCGGTGGCGACCGGCGGCAGGGAAAGAGCAATGTCGTGATGGTCGATGGCTACACGGAAGCAGCGCCAGGACTCTAGACGGATCTGAAGTTGGAGCTGCTCCGGCGCCATGAACAACGGCGGGGGTGAATCGGCTCCGGTATAGTTCACGCGGTCGTCGTTGAGGCAGCACCAGCAGCACGGAGTAAGAGGCACACGGCCCAGTGCACGACGGCAAATGGACAACGTCTCAGGCATTAGGGAGGAGGGCGGCTGTGAAATTGGTGCGGTGAGGGCGCCATGGAGGTGGGGCTGAGGTTTTGCGGCTCGGGAGAAGGGAGCTTCCCGGGGAGAAGGTGATTTGGCGCCCACGAGGTATGAATGGGGGCGGGGGTGGAATTGGGAGGGGAGTGGAACCATGTCTTATGGATGCATTTGTCTGAAATGTGAGGGGGAGTTACAGTTCTACTCTTGCCTATAGGCTTCTCGGCTTGGGTCTGTGTACTGAGGGTCGGGGATAGTAGAGTAACTTTGCTTCTCCCCAAATAGTGGGCGGGAGCGATTTCGAGCGAGGAGGGCATGTTTTGAACTATAGTGGGCGCCAGCGGTTTTGGGCGAGGAGAGCGTGTTTTGAAATAGTGGGCGCAAGCTATTTCAGGCAAGGAGAGCGTGTTTTGCCGACCATGGTTTATGAATTATTCGGCACATGTCATTTCGGCCGAGGAGAAGGCGCGCTTGGATGAAGTTACGAACCTACCCTCGATGTACAACGGGCCAATTGATGCTTGTCCCACATAGGACGGTAATTTCGCGTCTCCCATTTATTTGCTCGGGCGAATTACACCAAGCAGAGAGGATGTTTAACGGTTCGTTCAAATTTTGGGAGAACGAGCATCCACGTCTACCTTAACAAGTCGATTCGGATCAAATTTTGAAATATTAGCTTGCCACTTCTTTTTTAGATGGAGAGATGATGCTCGGGAGTAATGTGTTTTTACATGCTTGTTGCTAGCGATTTACTATATGACAAATAGTTGACCCACTCAAAAACGCGAATCAAACCCAAAATGAAATATCTCGATTCAATGAAATAGCTCGTTCAGTAGGTCAAAATAGTGAACTAAATCCAAAATTGAACACCTCAATCGAGTAGCATGTTGTACAGTATTATAGTACTCCATGAACATGTTGAAAGTCAAATTAATGAACTTGTTTGATATACGCATATATCCGTTCATGTGTGGATTGCAGACAACATGTTCTCCAATTTAAATATTTGAATGCAAGTTTATATCGAAACATGGTTTATATCAGTCTTTGATGCATAAAACGCGACCTCCCCCTCTCCCAGACGCCTGTTCTCTCTCTCTCACACACACACTCTTGTCGACAATCTTCAATTCTGTCGCATGCATCCGACACAAAAACCTTGTTGGTCCCTCTCCCTTTCTCTCCATCTCTCTCTCTCTCTCTCTCTCTCTCTCTCTCTCTCTCTCTCTTTGTGTGTGTGGGGGGGGGGGTCTTTCTAGTTCGCACGCATATATACACCATTTATAGGCCTCTCTCGCACACTATGTATGATACTCTAGCTAGTCCAAGCTAGATATCTTGGGTGCACTCATCGTACGCACACAAATTCCTTGGCTCTTTGCCCGTAACTCTCTCATGCACCACTATGTCGTCTCGGAGATCTTCCCCCCTCTCTCAAACTCTCCATCCACCTGGGTCACACATACACATGCATATCTCACTCGCACTCGATAGGCCCATCTAAAACTCTATCTCTCCCCCTCGTTCTCTCTCCATCTCACACGCGCACACACAGAATCTCATGCCCAGCTAGCCAAGTATGATGGTCTCTCACTCAATTGTAGGCACACGCAGTCCCCCCTATATGTATATGACTAGCTAATCTTTGTCTCCATCACAAACATGTCATGGTCTATCTCGATTTCTCTCGAGGCATCTCTCTATCGTGCACGCACTCCCTCGATCTCCCACCCATATAGTCCCCTCACGATCTTGACGGGATCTCTCTATCACAAATACACCCTCTCTCCCTCCCCATGCGTCCATGCCATCCATGTGTCCCTCTCGACCTTTATTCCTCGTTGGCCAGACCTCTATTGGACATGTGCTATAGGGGTGTCTCTCTCTGTTGCAAACAATCACACACTAGCTATCTTCGTGTATATCCTCGCCTCGCTTTTCCATCTCGGAGATGCATGCGTGATATATTCGCATAAGAAATGAAAAAACACACTCTCTCTCTAATTTATTGTTTGTTGTCACTTTCTCTTTCACACACATACTCTTTTTGCACACTTACTCATTCTCCTTCACACGCACTTGATCTATCTCGACTGAGGCACTCTCCTCGGTCCATAGCATATAGATTTATTGAAAAGTCAAACATCACAAAGTTTGACCATGTACATGGAGAAAAAGAATTACATCTAGTACGGCAAACATATACCATTAGATTCACCATGAGATGTAGTTTTGTATGATGTATCTTTGGTATTGTAGATATAAATAACATTTGCGTAAACCTGATCAAAGTTTCCAAAGTTTGACTTCTAAAAAATTTACATGCACTGCATTATCGAGTAGATGGAATATCTCTTTCCCCCTCTCGGCTATCTGATGCACCACTCAGCCTTATCAGGGCTCCTCAATCACTCTCAAACTTTATTGGTCAGTTTGGTTCGTGACCTGACCCTCATGCCTTGATGGCCGGTACTGCCTGGTGTGGACGTGAGATGTAAAATATTTCTGCCTGGCCAGGCTTGTGTAGTGCTGAAGCGTTTGGTTCATGCCTGGGCCAGTCAAAGCATCAACGTCCCATCAATCAATCCATGCATCAATTATTTAATGCTAATATCCATCCATGTTGTTGTTAGCCTCGTGGCCACACGACCAAGCACGGCCAGGCATTCGAAATTGGTCGCCTGGGCCAGGCTACTTGCAGTGTCTGGAGTTTAGCCAGGCTAATTAAAGTGCAAGGGAACCTAGGCCAGGGGGGCTTTCTTTTTCACAGGGTAGCAACCAAACAAGCGTGCATGAAATCCAGCCACAACCCCAGGCCAGGCAAAAGATGCTCAGGACGCAAGCCAAACTGGCCTTATATATCCCTGGTTCACACATACACATGTCTCGCTCGCGCTATACATATAGACCCATCCAACACTCTCCGCCCTTGTTCTCTCTCCATGTGACACGCACCCCCCCTAAGTACCATAATCCCTCACTCCATCATAGGCGCAAGCACTCCCCCCCCCTCCTAAGTATGATTATCTCTTACTAGCCATCAGGAACACACGTATTGTCTCCTTCCATCCATACGTCTATCTCGATATCTCTCCGGGCATCTTCTATGGCGCACACACCTTGTCACTCGATCTCCCACCCATGTAGTCCCATCACGACCTACAGGGGATCTCTCTATGACAAACATACAATCTCTCCTCCCCATGTTTGCATTTTCTCCGTACGTCTCTCTCGACATGTCTCCCTTGTTTGTCAGACCCCTCTTGGCCACGTGCTAGGGGTCTTGCTCTCTCGGTTCCAAACAACCACACACTATCTCCTCACCTTGCCTCCGTTGTCGAAGATGCATGTGTGATATGTTTGCATAAGACATGCACGCTTTTTCTCTACTTTTATCGTGTGTTGTCCATGTCTCTTTCACACATGCACACACACTTTTTTCACTCTCTCTCTCTCTCTAGTTAGGGACTGTCACATCCATAAGCATATGGATGTTTTGAAAAGTCAAACCTCAGAAAAGTTTGACCAGGTATATGTGGAGAAAAACATTTACATCTGGAATGATCATTAGATTCATCACAACATGTACTTACTTCATACTATCATTTATCTTTGGTATTGTAGATATAAGTAATTTCTTTATAAACTTGGTCAAAGTTTCAAAAGTTTGACTTAAAAAAATGTTGGAACTACATTATCGAACGGAGGGAGTAGCTCTTTCTCTCTCTCTGCTATCTCTCACGGGCCTCCCCTCTCACTCGAACTCTCTATACCGACGGATTATACGCTCACTGTGTCAGCGTATAGCTCCGTATATTGTTTAGTTGACCGGTCAAACAATCCACATGCTGCCTTGTGAGCTCGTGTTCTGTATCTTCGTGTGCTGGCCCATGTGGTAGTGGGTGAAAATAAGTAAACTAGAGGCCCATCTAACACGCGGTGAAGTAAACAAAGTTGAAACCACTCGGGGTAGCACCCCGCGCGCTAGTAAATTGAGGGCGCATTGAGGACAAACTTCTTGTGCGCGAAGGACGCACTCGCGCACAATTCACCACTGCGCGGCGGCATGCACAGAAGGATGCACTCGCGCACACCCAGCACACAACACACACCAGCACACGTGTAGACCGGCGTCGCCGCCGGTTGAGATGGACAGCGAGGCAGCCAACAAGCGGAGGCGGCTCGAGCCAAAACCGCATCCGGCGAGCCTGGACTTCATCAGCAGCCTCCCTGACGACATGCTGCTCGTCATCATCGGCCTCCTCCCCACCAAATCTGCCGTGCGGACCTCCCTGCTCTCCCGGCGGTTGCACCCCCTCTGGCACTGCGTCCCCCTCAACCTCACCGTCGACAGCTGCCTCTGCGACGGGGATTGCAAACACATGGCCACAGTCTCCAAGATCCTTTCATCGCACCCTGGGCCAGCCAGACGCCTTGACATCCGCATGTTCAGTACCAACTGCAAGGTCCAACCCAAGTTCGACGAGTGGTTCTTATCCCCTGCTCTAGATCAGCTCCAGGAGCTCAGCTTTGAAGCTGGACGATGTCGCTCTCTGCCGCCATCCGCGCTCCGCCTCACGCCAACGATGCGCCGCGCCAGCTTCAGCTCCTGCTATCTTCCCCAGTTTAATGCCGCGCCCGCCCTTCTTCTCCCTCAACTCAAGCAGCTCGACCTCTTCGACGTTTTCATCTCGAAGAAGGCTATGGAGCACCTGCTCCACAGCTGTACTGCGCTCAAGTACCTTCGTCTTGAGGAGATCCACGGGTTCATTAGCCTCCACATCGCCTCGACGAATCTTCGATGGATTTATGTGTCTTGCTGGCCCCGCAACAAGACATCAATTGGGAAGAGATCACTCCAGCTGTTCCACGTTATGGTCATTGAGAATGCGCCTTTCCTTGAGAGATTGCTTGTATCAGATCTAGAAGGTCCAACAAAAATCAGGGTCATTGACGAGCCGAAATTGACAGCGTTGGTGTACTCGTCTGCCAAATTCTCCGAACTCTTTATTGGATCTGTAATCATTCAGGTACAACACTCATCTTCTTCTCCGTCTTCTTGAAATTCACATTTTTAAATTTCTTCTTGATGTATTTATGACCATCTTCTAGAAAATGATTCCCACAAGCTTGACCCAGTCCATGCGCACAGTGAAGATCTTAGCACTAAAATCTATCAGTCCCAATCTGGATCAAGTTGTTGGATTCCTTACATGCTTTCCGTGCACGGAGAAGCTACTCATCAAGGTGAAACTTCTTTCCTATAAGTAATGGTAATCACAACTTAGCTCAATTTTTTGTAATTTTCCCAAATTACGATGACAAGTGTCGTGTTCAAAACTGCATCTACGCACTACACCGAAAGAAATGTTTTTAGTATTTTTTCTCACATGATCACCTGCATTGTATTTATGCTGTACTACTATAGTAGCCTAGGCTAGTCATAGTGGAAAGTAACTTAGACTACTCCAGTAACTCTATGGTTACCCTAATAGCAAGTACTACCTCCGTCCTGGTTTACTCTTCCAATTTTGTAGTACCAAAATTTGACCATAGATTTAACTGACAAAATGTTAATGCATGTCACTAAGAACTATATCGTTGGATTCATATTTGAACATAATTTCAAATGGTGTAATTTTTAGTGACATGCATTGGCATTTTCTTAGGTAAATCTATGGTCAAAATTTTATAATAAATACGAGGTAGTATTCCCTCCGTCCCAAAATTCGTGTCTTACATTTGTTTAGATACGGATTTACCTAACACTAAAATGTAACTAGATACATCCGTATTTAGACAAATTTAAGACAAGAATTTTGGGACGGAGGGAGTACAAAAGTGGGCTATGTAGGCCAAAACATGTGCCAAATTCACTTGTGATGCATTTGGCATCGATGCCCCTCCATTGCTCACCTGGTGCCTCAATCTGGATCACCTACTTTGCTCCGGTGCCAAATTAACTCACGCAATGAAAAACCACTGCGTGGGAGAGAGAGAGAGAGGACTGAGGCAATAAAAAACACTTGTTTGGGAGAGTGAGAGGCTGGTGTAGTTGGTTTGATTGATTTGTTTATACATGTGGGTCTGTGTGCACAACGGTGCCAACTCTCTCACATCACGAGAGCGGTGCCAAAATCTTTTGATATGACATCGATGCGTATTATGTGGCATACTTTTGCGAAATATGGCATCAGCCACATAGTGGAAGGCAACAAATGCCCAAGCTCTTCACGTGATCCTAGTTAAATGAGAGGAAACAGAAAGAGAGAGAGAGAGAGAGAGAGAGAGAGAGAGAGTGAAAAAATATCACTAGCCAGCCAACCCTATCATATGAGCGAATGATATTGGTACCTCTTGATGACACAGCAATCTTATGCAGCCAGCTGCTCTAATATGTTCTCTTCTTTTGCAGATAAAAAAAGACCCAAAAGTGAAAAATGTGATGCACTATAACAATCTCATCAAATGCCTTGATCTCCATCTTACAGAAATTGATTTGCTCGACTACTGAGGAAGCACATCTGAGATTAAATTGGCCAGGTTCTTTGTTCTGGAGGCAAGTGTGCTCAAGGTAATGAGGTTTGGCGTTCTCTGGCACAACAATGAATGGCGTGCTGATCACCGCAAGCGTCTAAGCCTAAATGAAAAAGTCTCCGCAGAAGCTGAATTTGTTTTTGAAACATCAAGTGGCCAGAGACTCGAAAACTTATTTGCCCATTAGTGACTTGTCAGGGTGGTGGATTTTAGTTTGTATGATAATGCTGCATCCACCTAAAGTAATGAAAGTTCTTACGTAAACTTCCTAGTAATTCCCTCTTCGTAGGTGCAGCATTACTCCTAACATTTCTATTATCAGTTTAAAACTTGTAATATTGCCGTGTCCTATTCCTGTGTTTTCAAAATCCTGTGAATCAAACAGGTCCTGAGTTGGTGATGGTGTTGTGCCTCCCATCTTTCACCAATAGCCGTCGGATCTAGATCTGACGCATACAAACCAAGCTTCTCCATTTTTGCAAAAAGATGCCTGCACTTGTTCCCTATTTACAAACAACTCCTTGTCTCTCACAATCAGCCTTATCTCCTCCCCACCACATCTAGAAGGCCGTGGAAAAATCTGGCGCGATGGCCGCTGCCAGAGCCGTCCACCCCCAATCTTGGTGTTCCGTGCAATGCACGGGCATCTACGCACGGGAAATTATGTCGAACAGGGCTAGTTGTAAGCAGGCTAGCTCTACAACCATGATGATAGTGACTGCAGACGGTCAGGCTGACTATGGTATGCCGAACACGGCGCCTATACTCAGGTGTCATCTCCGGCGCAGGGTCTTGTCACTTCACTGTGAGGATCAGCACGTAATAATTTGACCAACGGGTAGTACAGTGCTAGTACTCCTACTACTACATTGGTAGTAGTACTACTACTAGTACTAGTAGCACCACCGTCTGGATTTAGGAGTACTACCACGTCCTTCTATATTTTAGTATTTGACTAGCAATATGTAGTAATGCATGTCACAAAAAAATGTACTACTCCCTCTGTAGATAAATATATGGTGTTTTATTCCTATCGGCGAGAGAACTTAATGTTTTTTTGCTAACTACAGTACTAATAGGATTACATGCAATGAACTAAACACTGCATGTCATGTTTGGTAGTCTCAAGTCATTAAAAGCATGCACGGCCCACATCTCTCATTGGTTGATATGTCACGAAATAAGAAACAAGGAGGGAGTTAATGCACCGTGCCTAAGTATTTTGGGATTATTTGGTTTTCGTAAGGTGACTTACACAACATTTTTGTTTACATGCATTAACATTTTATTAGTTAAATCAAAGGTCAAAACTTGGCACAAAATGCAAAGGGGACCAATAAACCAGTAAACATCAAACTTCTCTCGTTTGGCCCCAACTAGAGGTCCCGTGAGATGACTATACTGCACCGGCACGGAGGGGGGCGCAGCTTCATTGACTTACGGCAACTGCCTTTGGGTGAATGACACGTGGGCCCAGGGGGTGGCTGGCCCACCTATCATACAGCCAAAGGCAAGTGAAGTAGAGGGCCAGGAGTAGTACGAAATCCTACGCACCTACGCACGCTAACTAAGGGCAAGAGTGATCACTCGAATCGCAAGATCAGTTGAATAGAAGCTAAGCTAGACCCATGGAGGCGATGAGCACGAGCATTAGCCGGCTGTGCCAGATGGTCCACGATGCCGGCCTGCGGCCCGGCACCGAGGAACGTCTCTAGGTAGTATTGCTTGAGGCCGCCAGGGCGAGGGGCCGCTTGGACGACAGCTTCGTCTCCTTGTTCGACGAGGTCCTCGTCGGTTTCCTCGACAAGTTCACCGTTGTCAAGAAGCTTGCGGACGACTTTGACGTAAGCCTCCAGCCGACGCGCCCAGGCTCTGCGATGCCCTCCACCCTCAACGGCCACTATGGTGATAACCTCTTCGACGCACTGGTGGCCCTGCGACTGCCCACCGTCGCGCCGGAGAATGTCCACCTCAAGGTCGCGCTCGCCGCGCAGTGCCTGGCGCAGCAAGACACCATCGACATAATCACCCACGTCTACGCGCAAATCTTCCACAAGGACTACTACATGCAAGAGGAGGACGATAGGATACTGGCCTTCTTGGACTGCAGGGCAAACTTGGACGGCACTATTCAGAAGCACGTTGAGCTCGCCGCCAACGCCGCTGCTCCTCACACATTGGTTGGTGACCCGGCGCACTAGGGCGTGAGGATGTCGTTGATGGATCCGTATGTATTTTTATCTTTCCGTCAAATCCATGTAGTAGTATATGATACTGCAGTAATTATCTTACCTTTCGCATCAACTTCATAATTTTCGTACGTACTCCATGCATGAACGGTGCCAGAACCAAACTTCTCATTACTCTAGGCAAAATCGTTATTTTCTATCTATCGGTTGCGCCATGGAGCAGAACCAAATTTTACAAGTTACGAGTTCAAAAGGAAAAGCCTACCGTGTTCATGTCGCACCCCACACGGTTGGTCCGGCACGCCGCTCAAGCGGGAATGCGTGCGGTGTTGCATTTTCACTTACAAGTGGGACCACAGTTGAGCAAACCGACTATCGGCGAACCCCCACCCCGCCCACCACGCGATGGCTGAGAAAACGGGAGGGAGAAGAGATGGCTGTAGCACGGACTCCAAGAAAATTGGTGTCGGATGGGACTCGTGTGGGTGGTGTGTGCCGTACTGCTAGACGTGAATGCTAGTTATGGCCCATGCCACCCCACTATATCGAGCCTATATCGAGGTACGTAGAACAAATTTCTTGCAGTCCGTGCTCAGCCCTCCTCTATCTCTCTTCTTAGCCAGCCAGCGGACGCGCAGAGCCCATCGTCTGTTTGCTCACATGCGGCCCCACATGTCAGTGAAAATGCAAGAGGACCCACTGAACCTGCACATCTTTCACCTCGGCATGCTGGTGATGAAAAACAAATCCAATAAAGATCTTCCGTGGCCGCTTTTGGAGTTACTCAAGAGTAGTAAGATTCTATTTATAGTTTAACCCAAGATGCACATCTCGCGGCTTCAACTACCACTCTATTTTCTTTCATGACACGACCTGGATACTAGATGTCCCACGTGTCGGCAAAAGGAGGAAGAACCCGACCAAATCTTCGGTTGTGCTCTCAGATTAGACTAGTTGTGCTAACTTAAAAATTTTATTGTGTACTCCCTCCGTTCCAAAATACTTGACTTCCATTTGTCCAAAAATGGATGTACCTATATACTAAAACATGTCTAGATACATATATATTTTGACAAATAGAAGGCATGTATTGTGCAACGGAGGGAGTAGAATGGATGCAAGTTTTTGTATTGGGAAGAAGAGTACATCCATATATTGATAGAGCGCAATTTAGTAGATGTTCTATCACTTTTAGCTAGCACAGAGGCTAGAGATGAGATTAGTGCACTTGTTGATACTCCTACTAGAATAGATGCTAGACATGAGACTACATGCGAGGAAGCAACGTCTACTTATTTACACTCGAAGAAGAAAGAAGCACGCAAGATCGAGCCTCCACAGATCAACAATGAATGCATCGAGAAGGCACTAATCCAACTTACAGGAGTAGTAAAATGTATTCTTGTGGTTCTTGTTTTCTTTGGTCTTGCTTTTCTAGTCAAAATTATCGTTGGAGTTTGTGCAAAATGGAGGTCCCTTTGGGGTCGTGCGTTGGAGTTGGCCTTACAAGTGGGACCGCAGTTAAGGAAACCGACTATCGGCGAACCCCCACCTCGCCCGTCGCGCGATGGCTGAAGTTAGAGAAACGACGAGGTTGAAGAGATTGCTCTAGCACGGACTCCAAGAAATAATATGGTGTCAGATGGACGTCATGGTGGTGGCGTGTGCCGTACTCCTGGACGTGAATGATTGTTCTGGCCCATGCCACCCTACTACTCCTACTACTTACTCCTACTATATAGTACTAGTATCGAGGATTCGAGGTGCTGGTTACGTACGGCGAACACATTAACATATGGCTACAGTAAAAACACCCGCCCGACACGCGAAGCATGTGAAGCTAGTACAAATAGTGTACTACTATTGTTGATTGGCCTCATCCGATAACCTGTTGCAATGCACGTACAATTATGTATTCGGAAAATATTTTTTTGCCTCGTCGCACCACTCACTCAGAGAAGTGACTCGAAAGCCATTCATAAATTTAGTAAGTTTATCACTGGCATATCATTTTATTACATACAACAGGTCATCAACCCACATCGACGACGAGGATACATTATAAATACTAAAGTTTTCACCACACAACAAATAACAAGCAATGAAATGAACTTCAACTCAACCATTCCTCGGTGTTGGAAACGTTTGCTTTGAACCACAAGTGATTCTCTGGGACGGGCCATCTATTGTCGATCTGGAGACCAATGCAGGACTGATCATCCAGGCTAAAGCGGCCTACTATATCAGTACCAGGGTAGGGAACCACCCAAATGTCCAAGGTATAGACACAGTTGCTTCTCATAAATGGTACTAGTAACGTTGTGTCAACAGCAGTTGGATCGCCTTTCACCATCATCGAATAGTTTTGTCCAAGGAAGAGCGAGTTTTCTCCAAGACTATCAATTCTGTACCAGGGAGAAGGAGTTGGCGCTAGCACACTAGTATCCATCCCGAATACCATGCAACGGGTGTTGGAATAGGTCCGGAGAGTGCGACCATGGGAGACTACACCTGCTTCCTTAGCAGTAACATCATCAGTGGGCTGTATACACACAAGAAGAGGTGATCCATCGGAATTAGTTGCCAGGCGCCACAGAGTATATGGGTGCTGCTCGTCCTCATGCTCGTGATCATCACCATCGTCATCTCCCCCTTGGTTATAAAAATTTTCAAGTATAGGTGGTGGTATGTTCACAGGACCTTGGAAACACAAGAAGAAGGTTAATTAGTAAAGGGAAACTTGCTAACCCGCATGCATGTGGATGAAACAATTATAATTACGGTGGAAGACAAATGTACCGAAACTACGAGGATCCCATGAAAAAACAGTGCCACGAGTGGTGGCAGCAAACACAAGGCCCTCGTGTTGAATTGCATCACAGTACTCATCCGTGTAGAGAAACTGATTTTTGAGCAATATCCATCAAGTCAAACCACTAAGGATGGCAACAAGCTTGTCGAAGATAGCAACAACTTGATAGTTGTTGTAATTCCAAGAGCGGTTGGGAACTCGACAAATTGCTATCTTCCGTAGAAGACAATCACCATGATCGTATTTGAATGTGCGTACAATACCAGTGTGCTCAACCTCTGGGCAGTCTGCTGAGATTTTTGGAAGTGGAACCCGGTCACGAGTGTACACATTCACAAGTTCCCACTCGCAGTTGGACCCAATGTAAACAACCCAATCTCCATTTGCGCCCGCCCAAGCCTTGCCCTCAAGCGTTGGCATCTTAACATCATACGTATCATTATCAAGCGACATCAACTTGCACAGGGCGAGGCCTCCGTCGTGTCGGCGCCAGTCATCAGGGTCACGGCAAAGAAGATAGGGGAGATCAAACCGCTCCTTGACTCTTGGGTTCTTTGTAATGATGTTATTAGTTGAGTCGAGAATGGGCTTGAACGAACCTGCCATGCTAGCCGAGGTGATGATGTCGCACCGATCAATGAGTTCCTCCACCACGTCATCTTTCAGATTGGGGCAAGAATAAGGGGTCGTTTCTGGCCTGTTCCCTCCATGGAGAAGACGATCGAACAATGGAAGAAGAAAGGCTGAAGGGCTGAAGGAAAATGGAGGAGGGAGAGGAAGAGTGTGCGACAGCAGTTCCAAATCGAGAGGGAAAGGCGAAGAGTCGGTGGACGGTTGCGAGTTTGCCACGGTTCACGAAGAGGCGCCCCGGCCTACACGTCCGTTCGGAAATACTCCTACTACTCTCCGTCGTCTCACTGATATGTTGGAACGGGACCACATGTCAACCAAA
This sequence comes from Triticum aestivum, assembly GCF_018294505.1. Classification (NCBI taxonomy): domain Eukaryota; kingdom Viridiplantae; phylum Streptophyta; class Magnoliopsida; order Poales; family Poaceae; genus Triticum; species Triticum aestivum. The sequence continues at coordinate 266,636,390 of NC_057806.1, forward strand.
CATGGTGTATAATTTCTCGTGCAAAATGCGATCTGGCCGCGTTGGCCCGAGGTGCCGCATTAGTTATCGACCTTTATTTTTTTAATGGCATGTCGATCAGTTTTGAAGCACGACTAACTGGTAGTACGTAGAGAAAATATAAACTACTCTACCACTACTCCACCTCCAGTACTAGTAGTATAAAAAAGATATATAGGCTGGAGCTTGAGTGCTTTCTTGCTAAGGGCTGCCCACTTGCTTCTCACACTACCACCCTCTCTCCAGAACTAAAAAAGATGGCCCCTCTCTCCCTCCTCACTGATGGTCACAGATCCACCGGGGAAGAAAAGGACGTGCAGCATTGACGCACTCGTCGTCGGCGAGCAAGGTCACACACTGACGACAAGGCCGTCCTCTCAGATCTAGCGCCCGCGCGGGATGGCCTCCATCCCCAAGATCGCTGCCATAGTGTGTGTGGAGGACGACGACCACGAGCGAAGCCACTTCCCACCGACCCTCAGGTATGCTACCTCTTTTCGAACCATAACCTTGTTCTATTTCCCCATCTGCCACGTCGTTGCATGTGGATCTTTTTCCACTCCACCATCTTCCCAATTTGCTATCCTCTGCTCTGCTGGTCACGCAGATGAAAACCATAATTTGCACTATTAAAGGAAACCCTACTTCATGCAGACTAATACATGTCTCGGTTGAATAAGGAAAGGAAGGGAGACTGTACTATCCAAGAGAGTAGGCATGACAATGCAATAGAGAATGACCAGGTCGATCGGTTTGTTGTCCTCGCATAGGAAAAAGGTGGCTAAAGAGAACAAAACTGGGACGTAATCCACATATGCTTCCTAGATATTTGTTGCTCTGGGCAACCATACCTCCCTCACCACTCTGCGTCCGTGGAGGTACATCGTACTGGTGCGCCCACTGTTCGAATGGGCCTCCCATGCTCTTATTGCCACTTTTTTGCTGTTAGTATAATGCCAGCAGTCAAGTCAAGCAATGCTACTACTAAAGTGATGCCACATTTAACTAATGCCGCTCTCAGTCTAATGCCACCGATAAATTTAGGCAATGTCATTTAATGTCACTGGATTATTTCAGGGTTAGCTGTTGATTGTGGATGTATTAAAGATTTTCAGCTAAGGCATTCTAATGCTGTTGCACAGCCAGTATACCAATGATGAAACTTGTTACTACCTTCAGATTTTTGCACTGTTAATGCTTATAGATTACATACCTCACTTTCATGAGAAGTTAATTTTTTGTACAGTGTCACCAAAATGCCAAGGCGCTGATGTCATTTTATTTTGGTTAAACTGCACAGACAATTATGAAGATAAGAGGAAAGGTCAAGAGTGGGCACCTCCTCCTCCGGCTGTTCTCTTGATTTGTTCGATCAAGTTTTTATGTTTGATCGATTATCAAGATTGGGATAGCAATTTTTAAGGTCCCCCTGAGTTCGAAATGATATTTACCTTAGAGGTACATGGTTTGCAATTTTTTTATATAGTCATTAGTTAATAATGCTAGTTACCTTCAGACTTTTGTATTTGGTTTAATGCTCATGCACAGCTAGCATACCAATGCTGAAACTTGTTACCTTTACATTTTGTATTAATAATTCTTATAGAAACCTTCCAGTGCTAGAGTTTATTGAAATATGTTCAGTAAAACCATTGTACTGTACCCTGTAATAAACTAACTACTCTACTGTTGCACTAGCCACTGGATTAGTGTATATTTGTAGTATTTGAATGGTGTTGCATTAGCGTATGGACATAAATAAAGTGTGGCAAGCTTTCCCAGATATGTGATCAAGAAAACTACTACCTGTTTTTCTAAATACTAGACGTTTGGGTACTTTAAATTGAACCGCGAAAACGTCTTATATTAAGGAAAAAAGGGTGTAGAGTTCACTCGAATTATCCCGGTAAATCTAGTCACACCTTTGTTAAAATTAATGTTCATTATGTTACTGGAGGAGGTCTGTATGTTTGTCTCTAATGCCTGTCGACTACATACCTGACATCATGATGTAATGTTAAGTCATTTCCTTTTATACAGTGTCACTGAATTGTCAAGGCGGTGATGGCATTTTATTTTAGTAGAGCCGCACAAAATTTGCTTAAAAGAAGAGGAAAGGTCAGGAATGGCTCAGTTTTTCAGAAAAAACTATGTATGCCTTCCTGACATCAGCCGCTGTTGCTTTATTTATTCCTTCAAATAGGTGGCTAGACATAGTCTTGCTACCTTTTCCCATTAAGAAATTGGAATGCTTATATTTGTGAGTCTATTCTTCAACTAGTGCCACTTTTAGAGTAATCACACTTTCAATATCTATGCAAACAGGGATGCTCGATTTTAGTGGAACTGCACAAAAAATCAAACTGATTCAACATTAGGAGCATGTTTTTTTTCCAAACCTTTATATCCAATTGGTGGCACTATGAGCTGTAAATTATGAAGGTACATGGTTTGCTACTATCTTGCTACTCTTTTTGTACTGCCATTAGATAGTAATACTAGTGGTTTGCATGTGAATTTATTGGCAGGGTGGACCTACATTGGAGGTGCAGGACATGATTCAATGATTGGATGCTCAATTTCGTTTATATCGATTTCACCTCTTCCATCACTACGAACATGGATATCCTTGGTCTGATGAAGAATAGGCGCTATATTTCTGCTCTGAACCAGCAAATCAATTCAGTATGAAATTGTCCAGGGCAAAACATAACTGTATCAGATTATCAAGTGCAGAACATGATAGATGCTAAGCAGAAGAGACATGTTTAAACTGAAAATACAAGGTGTGGTATATGTTTACTAGCTGCTTGATATTTGTGCAGACAGAGATGTCTGCCCATTGCTATTTGGCAAACAAACAAAGTGTCCGCAATTTTGGTTGAACTGCACAAGAGAATAGTATAGTCACTGCATGCAGTGCCATTTGAAAATAGACACAGAAAGATTGGATAGTCACTTCATGGACTGCAGAAAAGTAGTATTGTACTATTTATTGGCCAACACTAGGTGCTTCATTGCTTTGGTCTGATTATACAATGGGCATCATTTTGCCTAAGTTAAAGTTTGTATTCCGAAAATAGTCTCGCGGTGTGATCGAGAGAAGACCAAATCATATTGCAGTGGATGTTCCTCCATCATGTGTGGTTCATTCTCATGGTTCCAGCTGTTGGTGAAACCACTTATGTTTGCAAGAGGAATTGTAGACTTCACAAACAAATTTGTCTTTCAATCTGTACTAAATGTTGGCCAAGAGAAGCATCCATGTTAGTAGGAAGAACTGATGTTTTTTCTAGATCTTTGCTTTTGGAGCTACACATTTGTATATGATCTGTGAATCATTGAGATGCATTAACATGTTGATCTTATGTATGGGAATCCTACTAGTTAGTTTTAGTTATGACGCAAGATCCGAAGTGGCTGATCTTTGCTTTTGGAGCTACATATTTGTATATGATATATGAATCATTGAGATGCATTAACAGTTACTTATTTCTGTTCGCTCAGTGTTTACAAGTTACTGATCGATCACTAGCTAGCCTACAAATGCGCTCCTGGCAGTTTTATTTGCGACGCAAGATGTGAAGTGGCAGTTTTTTGAATAAAAATGCCTACCTCTGAAGAAACTGACAAGCTACACTATCGATCCTACATGGATAAAAATTCCTACCTCTGAAGAAACTGACAAGCTACACTATCGATCCTACACGGATAAATAGCGGATCACGCACGTACTACCTCCTTTCTGGTTTGCAGGGCTCAATTCAAGAAACGACCTACTCGATCCTACACGAATAAATAGCGGATCACACACGTACTAGTACCTCCTTTCCGGTTTGCAGGGCTTAATTCAAACCTCTCACCAACCAAGGTACTCCCTCCGTCCGGGTTTATCAGTCCCGTGAGCAAAGCAGCAAGACCAAGGCATGGCAATAATTAACAGCATGCAGAAGTTTAAGCATAATTAATTCCAACGATTTAAGTGGCTGCATGCGTCCCCTCAGATGTGACTCGTTGCATGCTGCTTCGTGTACTGCCTGCGAACGATTCTGAGTGCCTACATGCAGTCGGCCGTAATTAAGGCAGCTAACTGATGCGAAAAAAGATATGCTTTAATTGTTGCGGGCTTTTTAAATCTGTGGAATCATTATTGACAAGGAGGGAGATGATTTTACTGCACTCGTTTGACCGCCATGCCAGCGTGCGACCCAGACGGGATGGGACGACACAATCATAATTTCAGTTTCTCTAGTTTTGCACGGCAAGCTGGCATGCTAAGCCATTATGCATTGAATTTCGATGACCGTCGCGCTACCTTCCGCCTATAAGTACTGTTTCCCGGCCTTCTCCGGTGCTACCATGACCCAACTCGCCATATTCTCATAAGCCCCCACCGGCCCGACGGCGCTCACCACGTCCGCCATGCCCCTGCCTGTCCGCGGTAGGCGACGCCGAAGGCGGTCAGCGCCGGAACTAGTGTTCGGGTTTTCACCGGAAGGCAGATAGAGGGAGGAGGCATTCTATCTGTCTTTAGAGGGCAATGTGGAGATCGAGGAGTTGTTGGAGCGCGACCGCATGGCGGAGGAGCAGGAGTTGTTGGAGCGCGACCGCCTCGCGGAGGAGCAGCGTATAGCCGATTTGCACCGCCAGCGGGACATGGAGCAGCAGCGCACCCACGCTCTAAGTCGCGAGCAGAGCGCCCGCAACTGGGCCGACTACGTGGAGGCCAACGCCCGGCAAATAGCCCTGGAGGCTGTCGGGCACGCACGCGTTCGCGACGCCGATTTTTACTACCAGCTCGTCAAGTGGGTTTCCCGCTTGGAAGCCGAAGCTTCGGTGGACCACGCCGGCATGGAAAGGGCCAACGCGCACGAGCAACACGCCCTATCACACCTCTTGCAAGTCTGAGGCGAGGCGCACGACACCGGTGCCGGTGTTTAGCGTGTATCGCAGATGGCGGCCGGCATCGTCTAGTTGGCTAAGAGTAAGTTAGTACTTGTACGCTACTAGAGTATTAGTGGGAGTAGATAGTTAACTTGGCTATGATGGTTGTCAACGTGGAAGTTCAGTACTCTATATGTGGATCAGACCTGTTACTTTGCTCTAAATGTTGAACTTTCCGTTTGAACGTATGGAATGGGCTGTTATTTTTTTAAATGGGTTGTATTTGTCCTCCACGGGTTTAGAGGCTGAATTGTGGGCCTAGCAAGTTGACGCGTACACAATCAGGAGATGATTGTACATGGAGAGGATGACAGCAAGGACTCGCCAAGGTCATGGCAGTACGCAAGCAAGTGCCTCCTTATTTCATGCCAATAAAAATGGCTCCTCCTAGTGGATTTCTGACATCTGGGTCCCATGCCATTGTCAACATAGTCAATAAACGAGAGAATTGCACAACGAGCGGCTGACACCAGGGACCCAACAGCTCGCCCAGTTATTTTTTTGGGGGGTTAATTTGATAAATGCCACTCCAAATCTGGTGTATTCGAGAAATGCCACTGCAATTTCCAAACTTTGAAAAATGCCATTTCATGCCATTTCTAGTGGCATTTTTCGAAGTCTGGAGTGGCGTTTTTCAAAGCTTGCAAACTGCAGTGGCGTTTTTCAAAGTTTGCAAAGATTGCAGTGGCATTTTTCAAAGTTTGGAAATTGCAGTGGCATTTTTATGAATCGCCCTAATTGGAGTGGCATTTATCTAATTTATTTTTGAGATGGAAGCAGGGTGCCAACTAGGCTGTGCGGGACACTCTGGCCTGTCTAGACAGCCTTTTCTTTTATGTTTACCACAGACCAGCCAGTAGTTTTTTTCTTTCTGAAAATGGCTAGCCCAGTTTTTTTGTGATTTGTCAAGTAAGTCGCTTTATCAGGCATGTTGGGCTGCAAATCTTTCAAGACGAGGAGAGCTTCATTCGGCTGGCCGAGAAAATGGCCTATCAGTAATGAGAAATCGGCTGTACATTTTTAAAACACATCAAACCGGCAATTAGTTTCAAATATCTTTTTTTCATTTCAAGATTTTAAATTGCACTGATTTTTATGTGTGGACAATTTATTGGATTTTATATTGATATACATTTATTTTTAAAATCAGTCTGAATGTGACTCGAAATTTCGGGATTAAAAACAGTTTAGACCGCACCGACATATGCAAAACTTCGTATAATTTTTTAACCGTGGCCACAATATGGGCTGTAATGCTAACAAAAAGAATATGGGCTCCCGAAAAACCCGTAAGAAGTAGCAAATGGGCTGTAAATTATTTGAAATAATGGCAGATGGGTTGTATGTTGTTTTCCACAGATTTGACGCTTTCCACAGATGGCCTGTATACTGTTGGATGTCCATCCAACGGCCGTCGTGCTTCTTCAATCTCTGCTCTTCCTGCTCCAGTCGCTCAAACAAGAGCCGGCGGGACTGCCTGCTCCCTCCTCCCCGCGGCCGGCTGTGCTGCCACACAGGCCTCACCGCCCCATCGTACTCCCATCGCTGGCCTAGCCATCCCTCTACTCACCCACACCTGCTATTATTCTCCGGCGACGGCAGACGAACCAGTAAACCCTCGTACAGCCGTACTCCCCTCCGCGTGGGAAACAAAAACAACTGCCGAGTCTTCCCTACCTCCGTGTCGTTCCCTTCCGAGGCCTCACCGTCGTCCACCGCCCTGGTGCTCTCAGCGTGGCGTGGTCAACGACCGACATGCATCTGAAGTGGACTGTACGTGGAGAGGCTGACAGCTGGGTCCACGGCCGCACGCAAGGAAATGCCTCCATATTACGCGCAAAATAATGATTCCTCCACCTAACATCTGGGGCCCACCGAAAGGGCCTCTATATTTCGCGAAAAAGACCTTACCGCCGCTGACAGCTCGGACCCACCAGCTATATCTTCGCATGCAAGGAAGTGCCTCCTTATTACACACACAAAATGAATACTCCCCCTGCTAGCTGGGACCCAGTATAGTGGGCCTACTAAGTTGACGGGGATGAAGGGCTTTGTCAACTTAGTCAATATGCACGATTCTAGCTCGACTGACCGTATGATGTCCATCCAACGGCCATAGTGCTTCTTCAACCTCTGGTCTTCTTCCTCCAGCCGCCAAAAGCAGCGCTGGTCGTGCCGCCTGCTCCTGCCTCCCGTGGTCGGTTGTGCTGCCGCGGAGGCCTCACCGCCCCCATACTACTCCCACCGCTGGCCAGGCCATCCCTCCACTCCACTCACCCACACCCCCTTTTATTCTGCAGCGATGGCAGCGCAGCCGAACCAGTGAACCCTCATACTCCTCTCTGTGTGGGCATCCACTGTCGCGTCTTCCCCGGCTCCGCGTCATCCCCTTCCTAGGCCTCGCCGTCGTCCACCGCCGTGGTGCTCTCGGTGCGGCGTGGTCAATATGGTCAATGACCGAATTCCATCGGAAGAATACTGTACGTGGAGAGGCTGACAGCTGGGTCCACGGCAGCCACAAGGAAGTGCCTCCTTATTACGCAGAAAATAATTATTCCTCCACCTGACAGCAGGGACCCACCAGACACCCACCAGTATTTCGCGAAAAAACGTTTGCCCCTGACTGCTGGAACCCACCCGACGGGCCACCGTATTTCGTGAAAAAAAAATGTTCCCCCTGCTGTCAGCTCGGACCCACCGAAAGTGCCTCCTTATTACACACAAAAAAATGAATACCCCCCTGCTAGCTGGGACCCACCTTGGTGGGAGGCTGACTTGTGGGCCTACTAAGTTGACGGGGACGGAGGGCTTTGTCAACTTAGTCAATATAAACGATTCTAGCTCTAGTGACCGTACGATGTCCATCCAACGGCCAGCCTCCCAAAGCAGCGCCGGTCGTGTCGCATGCTATTGTCTCCCGTGGCCGGATGTGCTGCCGCGGAGGCCTCACCGCCCCCTACTATTCCCACTGCTGGCCAGGCCCTGCGGCGATGGCAACCTCACACCGCAGCCGAACCAGTGAACCCTCGTACTCCTCTCCACGCGGGCTTCCACTGTCGCGTCTTCCCCGGCTCCGCGTCGTCCCCTCCCTGGTGCTCTCGGTGCGGCGTGGTCAATGTGGTCAAGGAACAACTTCCATCGGACGTGGTGTAACACCCTCGATGCGACTATAGCTCCCACGTGTCGAGGCACGACTTAGAGACATAATCGCATTGAAGGCATATGTCGCAAGTTAGGCAATCTTCACAACATCCCATGTAATATAGATAATAAAAAGGGGAGATAACATAGTTGGCTTACACTCGCCACGTCAATCAAGTACGTAAAATAGCATTACATCATTCAAACACTCATGGCCCGACTACGGCGCCAAAATAAAAGATAACCCAACAAGCGATGCGGTCCCGATCACCCCAACTGGGCACCACTACTGATCATCAGGGAAAGACACGTAGTATCATTGAGAGTCCTTGTCGAACTCCCACTTGAGCTCAAGCGCGTCACCTGGAGCGGAATCATCAGGCCCTGCATCTGGTTTGGAAGTAATCTGTGAGCCACAGCGACTCAGCAATCTCGCACCCTCGCGATCAAGACTATTTAAGCTTAATAGGAAAGGCAAGGTAAATATGTGGAGCTGCAGCAAGCGACTAGCATATATGGTGGCTATCCTGTTCGCAAAAGAGAGCGAGAAGAGGAGGCAAAGCGCGAATGAGTAACTAGAGGGCATACTGCGGCAAGCATTACTCCAACACCGTGTTCACTTCCCGGACTCCGCCGAGAAGAGACCATGACAGTAACTCACACGGTTGATTCATTTTAATTAAGTTAAGGTTCAAGTTATCTACAACCGGACATTAACAAATTCCCATCTGCCCATAACCGCGGGCACGGCTTTCGAAAGTTCAAATCCCTGCAGGGGAGTCCCAACTTAGCCCATGACAAGCTCTCGCGGTCAACGAAGGAATAGACCTCCTCCCGAGACGTTCCGATCAGACTCGGTATCTCGGTTCTTCAAGACACTTCGACAGGTCATAACAAATCCAGCAACACCGCCCGAATGTGCTGACAAATCCCGATAGGAGCTGCACATATCTCGTTCTCAGGGCACACTCAGATGAGCTCTCCATACAACTAAAACCAAACCTCGAGTTTCCCCGAGGGGGCGCTGCACAGGACTCTAGTTCGGACCAACACTCAGAGGAGTACTGGCCTGGGGGGGTTTAAATAAGATGACCCTCGGGCTCCGGAAACCCAAGGGAAAAAGAGGCTAGGTGGCAAATGGTAAAACCAAGGTTGGGCATTGCTAGAAAAGCTTTAATCAAGGTGAACTATCAAGGGGTTCCCATTATAACCCAACCGCGTAAGGAACGCAAAAATCCGGGAACATAACACCGATATGACGGAAACTAGGGCGGCAAGAGTGGAACAAAACACTAGGCGAGAGGCCGAGCCTTCCACCCTTTACCAAGTATATAGATGCATTAAGATAACATGGCAATATAATGATATCCCAACAAGTAAATAATGTTCCAACAAGGAACGGTCTTCAATCTTCACCTGCAACTAGCAACGCTATAAGAGGGGCTGAGCAAAGCGGTAACATAGCCAATCAACGGTTTTCTAGGACATGGTGGGTTAGAGGTTTGACATGGCAATTTGGAAGGCATGATAAGCAAGTGGTAGGCATCATAGCATAGGCATAGCAAAAGAGCGAGCATCTAGCAAAGCAAAGATAGTAGTGATTTCGAGGGTATGATCATCTTGCCTGCAAAGTTGTCAGAGTTGACTGGATCCTCGAAAGCAAACTCAACGGTCTCCTCATTAGCGAACTCGTCTCCCGGCTCTACCCAAACAAGACAAACAAGCAAACGTAGCACAATCAACCACGTGCAAAGCTCAAACAATATGATGCAAGGATGGTATGCTATGCGGGATGCGATACGGGATGCATATGCAAGATTTGACAAGGGATGCATGAACCTGGCCTCAACATGGAAATCCAAGTATGCCACTTGAAAGATGAGATGAAATCTCTTGAAAACTATATAAAGAACGCCGGAATCGGAGTTACGGTTTGGAAATGGCAAGCAATTCAAATATGACCATGATCTGTGATTTACAGCAAGTAGCCATCTAAATGCAACAAGATGAACATGCTACAGCACTCAAACATGACAACAAAATACATGGCAGGGATCAATTCATGATGCTTAACAAAAGTCTAGCAATGAGCTACGGCCAATTCATCCATTAACAGGTTCAAACAAGCATGGCAAAAATGCATTTGACAAACAGATTTCAGACTTAGTGATATTAACACTTGTCTGGAATTTCAGATCAGATAGCACTCTTCGGAGCATGAAAACTACATTCTACAGGACCTGAACATGGCAAAGTAAAGCATGGCATGGATCTACTCAAAGAGCTTAACAAAAGTCCCTTAGTGACCTTGAGGCAAAAGGGATCAGAAAATACAATTGCAAGCATGTGAACATGGAAAAAACATAATCAGTTCTCAGACTTAGTGAAAACTGGAGCATGCTGAAAACAGATATCAAGTAGGCATGTTTACGAGCTCTATGCACTCACTACAGAGCAAGTCATGACAATCCAAGCATACATCCATCAAGAATACACAAAATACAAGCTAGACATGGCAAGAACCAATACCATAGCATGCACGGATCAACTACAACATCATCGGCAAAATCGCTAACAAGTAGACAATCTGCCCAGATTCACGAAAGGACAAAAGTAGAGCTCGATTGACTCAAGCTAGGGTGATCCATAATTGCAAACAAAGACATGGATGGATAGAGCACTACAAGATTAATAAAACATCCTTACTGATCATTCTCAAAAGAGGCACGGATCACTAGGAAACAACATGAACATATGGCCATATGAGATAACCAGCTCAAGGACTTAGTGGAAATGCTAAGTTCCTGAAATCAGCATTAACAAATGCCTCACTTTGCAAGCTTGTGCTAGTCACCACACACATCACAAAAATACATGGGTTGCACCTCTGGAAAGATGGCAAAACCCTTAACAAAACATATGTAGAGCTCAGGGGCATATCATGCACACAATAATCATGGCAAAAATGACAAATAACTAATTGGAGCAGCAGATCTGACAAATATCTCAAATAGCACTCTTCTAACAGCATTTCGGGCATCAAGATGAACTCAAATGAAAATGATGCAATGAGATGAAATGATGTGCTCTCTGAGGCGAACATTTTGATATGCTATATGCCCAAAACGGAGCTATGGATGCAAAGTTATAGCGCGATGAACAAGGGCAAAAATGTTCGGGACTTGGGAAGAAAACGGGGTCAACCCTAGAATTTTGGATCTAGATCTAGCCGGCACGGATCCCGAGGATCACCGGGGAACTCGCCGGAGCTTCGAGGAGGTGGCCTGAATTGCGGATGAGGAGGGGGGCCGGCCGGATCTCCACTGCGGCGAGGTGGACGGCGGAGGCGGGGTCCGCGCCGACG